>NC_031496.1:32974646-33015990 GCF_000237925.1 Schistosoma mansoni
CTCCACAATCAAACCATCCAGTTCAGAGAACAAAACTTCATCATAATCATCTATCTGAGCTACACATCTTCTCCACCAATGGTTCTTTAGCTAAAGTAACTTCTTTTTCCAAGTTAACTGTTCTTAGAAATGAAATAAATAAACAACTATCATATGTTTAATTGTGACTAACTTCATGATAAATTCGAGAAATTCTAATGAGAATCCATAATTTATTTAAGCAAAGATGGATAGTGACTAGAAGTGGAATCCAGGATGCGCGCCACTTCGTCCTATTTGGGACTCGTCAGCTGGATTTACCTGCGTCTCAGAGTTGATGTTCACTCTGGGACTGGAACCCAGTACCTTTCGCTCCAAACGCCATCGCGTTATCCACTCGGCCACTGAGTCCTGATAGCCACGAAACGCGCGTCCTGAATTTCACTACTAGCCACCATCCTTCTTTGCTTACCATGCTTGTGAATTTAGGCTATATCGAAACAATACGCATAGTATGTACATATGCCAATTAGAGACTGACCAGTTGCAGTCCTAAAAACATCAGTGGGAAGATCCAAACAAATGATACTAAGTAAATTTCATAATTTGTTTAGTTTGGCGGTGTTGTAATTAAGACAACTTAGGCTAATAATGCTGAATGGTCATCATATAATGCCACAATTTAGTTCAAGTTCAGAATGTACTCTAAATTATAATGAAATAGCCTGAATGTTACTCAGATGAGTCAATACCATAGTATACATTGATGATGATGTCATGGATACGAATATCAAACGTTGCCCTAGTAACAGAATGAATAAGTACTTTCAATAAAGTCAAGCCATATCATAATCAAACAGAACTATAACAATATTTGTTACGTCCTTGAATCTGTCTACCCACTTTCGTGCCGACGAGAACTTGTCTAATGTAGATTAAGACCTTGACGCGATAGGCTGACTGGCTTAACCTTGAGGCCAGTATACGTGAGTTCGAAGTGGGAGTAGAGAGACGAAAACTATTCTATCCCTGATTGGCTGACAAGCACGCGCGCTCAAGACAAGGACAACTGGAACACTCATCGCTTTATTCCAATCCCCATCTGGCACCCGAATTCTGAATTCAGATTAGTGTAAAAAGATACATAAATAATTTAAATGTCTAACTCGATCACAACGTACAACAATTAGGAAAATACAATTATGTCCAAAACTGGGGGATAAGAGTAGAAAATATGGTACAAAAGGTTACGTCTAAATTACAATAGCTTTGGAATTGAAAATGCTATGCCAGTGAATCATAAATCAAACAAAAGCCTATGATCTGTAGAATAGACTAGGGACAAGCTTTGAATTAAATGTATTGACGTCCCCAAAAATAGCTTCCGTAGTTTGTTAAAGTTTTTTTTGTTTCGCGCTTCACATCAATATTAAACTGTATTCATTTATAACATTCATTTATTAAATCTAAATATTTCAATTATCTAGTTAATATCAAAACCAAAACATTCACATGTAGGTCTGTATTATTAAGGATACCAATGAATAAGAATTAATCTCCACATCACCATGGTAACGGGAAACTCATTTCATTTAAACGACAAAATAATTGAACAATACGAATATATACACAAATAAGTAAATAAGTAGTACATGGAAACATGAATAAAATAAAATAAATAGGCGTATCCAAAAACCTTTTATTTTTAAACATTGTTTACCGCAGTTATTAAAAGCTTATTAATTAAAATGATAATGATTATCAGAAAGGGTATTGTGTGGATATTTCAGTATTTTCATAGTTGAAAGCATGAGTCAAATTAAAGCTAGACCAACCATGGAAAACCTGGAAGCACTGGACGGCTGTTTCATTCTATCGTGGGACTCGTCAACAGTGCGCATCCACGATATTGTCTGGCGAGATTCAAACCCAGGACCTACCAGTCTCGTGCCAAAGAACTTAACCGATAAACCACTGAGCCGACATCCGAAACGGACGTCCAGTGCTTTCAGATTTTCCATGGTGGTCTTGCTTCAATTGACTGATGCTTTCAACAATAAAATTATAATGTTAAATCAGAATGTTATTTTGATGGTATACAATTATATAAATTGAATGATTTATTTGTTCAATAAGAATTAAGCAATGATTAGTTTGCAGAACTAGTATGAATCTAATACCAATGAATTATCAGGATCAAAGAGCTCCTGGAATTAATGGTTCCTATGGTGGAAACTTAACTCCGCCTGTAGCTCCTCCAGGGGCTACTGCCGGTCCCAAGCCCGGGTAAAGGAGGAGGGTTGGGCATGGGGTTAGCGACCCCATCCCGTAGAAAATCAACTCGCTAAAAAAACGCTAACCAGAAAAAATCATTCAAACCATTCAAACTCTGCCCTGGGAGTAGAAGGAAAAATGACGTCTCATGATGAAAGCCGAGTTCCTTCGGAAGTCATGAGGCCGATGCACCTTCTTACAACCAGAGCGAAAATTTTTATAGGTACATGGAATGTCCGGACAATGTGGGAGACCGGCAGAGTCTTCCAAATTTCTGCGGAAATGAGGAAATACAACCTGGAAGTGCTTGGAATCAGTGAAACACATTGGACGCAGGTTGGACAACAACGACTGTCTTCAGGGGAACTTCTGTTATACTCCGGTCATGAAGAAGAAAATGCCCCACATACACAAGGAGTGGCACTGATGCTGTCTAGAAAAGCACAAAATGCACTTATAGGATGGGAATCTCATGGACCGAGGATCATCAAAGCCTCCTTCAAAACAAAGAGAGAGGGCATTACAATGAACATCATCCAATGCTATGCGCCGACCAACGACTACGATGAAGACGCTAAAAACCAATTCTACGATAGGCTGCAGTCAATCTTCGAGAAGTGCCCAACCAAGGACCTGACCATTCTAATGGGAGATTTCAATGCCAAGGTTGGAAAGGACAACACTGGATACGAAGACGTCATGGGACAACATGGACTGGGAGGAAGGAACGAATATGGTGAGAGATTTGCAAACCTATGTGCCTTCAATAAACTGGTCATAGGTGGCACCATATTCCCACACAAAAACATACACAAAGCCACTTGGACTTCACCGGATCACACTACACAGAATCAAATCGACCATGTCTGCATCAACAAAAAGTTCAGGAGGACGATGGAGGATGTGAGAACCAGAAGAGGAGCTGATATAGCATCCGATCACCATTTGCTGGTCGCCAAGATGAAACTAAAACTCAAGAAGCACTGGACAATGGCGCGGACAACATCACAAAAGTTTAACACGGCCTTTCTTCGAGATGCTGACAAACTCAACGAATTTAACATAGCCCTCAGCAACAGGTTCGAGGCCTTTCATGACCTACTCAATGGAGAGGGAACCACCATAGAGAGCAGCTGGAAAGGTATCAAGGAGGCAATCGTTTCAACATGTCAGGAGGTCCTGGGCCAAAAGAAGCACCATCACAAGGAATGGATCACTGTTGGTACACTGGATAAAATTGAAGCAAGGAGGAACAAGAAGGTAGCAATCAATATCAGCCGAACAAGAGCAGAAAAAGCCAAGGCACAAGCCGAATACACAGAGGCAAACAAGCAAGTGAAGAGGAGCATCAGGACCGACAAACGTAAATATGTGGAAGATTTAGCGATGACAGCGGAAAAGGCTGCAAGAGAGGGAAACATGAGACAACTGTATGATACAACAAAGAAACTTGCTGGAAATTACCGTCAACCAGAAAGACCAGTGAAAAACAAGGAAGGCAAAGTAATCAACGATATTGAAGAACAACGAAACAGGTGGGTAGAACACTTCAAGGAACTCTTGAATCGACCAGCTCCACTGAACCCACCCAACATCAAAGCAGCACCCACAGACCTCCCAATCGATATTGGCCCACCAACAATTGAAGAGATCAGCATGGCCATTAGACAAATCAAGAGTGGCAAAGCAGCGGGACCAGACAACATCCCGGCAGAGGCACTGAAAGCGAATGTAACAGCAACTGCCAAGATACTCCACATCCTCTTCAGTAAGATTTGGGACGAAGAACATGTACCAACAGACTGGAAAGAAGGACTTCTCATCAAGATACCAAAGAAAGGCGATCTGAGCAAGTGCGACAACTACAGGGGCATCACTCTCCTCTCAATACCAGGAAAAGTCTTCAACAGAGTATTGTTAAACAGGATGAAGGATTCCGTGGACGCTCAACTTCGAGATCAACAAGCTGGATTTCGTAAGGATAGATCGTGCACAGATCAAATCGCAACTCTACGTATCATTGTGGAACAATCAATCGAATGGAATTCATCACTGTACATCAACTTCATCGACTACGAGAAGGCATTTGATAGCGTGGACAGGACGACACTATGGAAGCTTCTTCGACACTACGGCGTGCCTGAGAAGATAGTCAACATCATACGGAACTCCTATGATGGACTAAACTGCCAAATCGTCCACGGAGGACAACTCACCGACTCGTTCGAGGTAAAGACCGGTGTTAGGCAAGGTTGCCTACTCTCACCCTTTCTCTTTCTCCTGGTGATCGACTGGATTATGAAGACGTCAACATCTGGAGGAATGCACGGGATACAGTGGACAGGCAGGATGCAGCTTGACGATTTAGACTTCGCGGATGATCTGGCTCTTCTATCACAAACGCAACAACAAATGCAGGAGAAAACGACCAGTGTAGCAGCAGCCTCAGCAGCAGTAGGTCTCAATATAAACAAAGGGAAAAGCAAGACTCTCCGATACAATACAATATGCACCAATCCAATTACACTTGACGGAGAAGCTTTGGAGGATGTGGAAATCTTTACATATCTGGGCAGCATCATTGATGAACACGGTGGATCAGATGCAGATGTGAGGGCGCGGATCGGCAAAGCAAGAGCGGCATACCTACAACTGAAAAACATCTGGAGCTCAAAACAATTGTCAACCAACACCAAGGTTAGAATTTTCAATACAAATGTCAAGACAGTTCTACTGTATGGGGCAGAGACGTGGAGAACTACGAAAGCCATTATCCAGAAGATACAAGTGTTTATTAACAGCTGTCTACGCAAGATACTTCGGATCCGATGGCCAGACACTATCAGCAACAAGTTACTGTGGGAGACAACAAACCAGATTCCAGCGGAGGAAGAAATCAGGAAGAAGCGCTGGAAGTGGATTGGGCACACTTTGAGGAAATCACCCAATTGTGTCACAAGACAAGCCCTCACATGGAATCCTGAAGGTCGAAGGAGAAGAGGAAGACCAAAGAACACATTACGCCGAGAAATGGATACAGACATGAGAAGAATGAACAAGAACTGGAAAGAACTAGAAAAGAAGGCCCAGGACAGAGTGGGTTGGAGAAAGCTGGTCGGCGGCCTATGCTCCATTGGGAGTAACAGGCGTAAGTAAGTAAGTAATGGTGGAAACTTGGAGAACTACGAAAGCCATCATCCAGAAGATACAGATGTTAATCAACAGTTCACTTTTTGTTCTGGATATTACAGTATTTTCACCTTTAAAATTAAGAAATGATCTAAACAGTGCCTATCATGTACTTTAGACTCGCGCGCGAGCGTTTAAGCTCTAGACCACTTAGCTGGCATTCAAAGGTGTTAATGTCTAATTTCCATCAATCCACGATATTGCACCACTATCTACCATTGTCTTCAGTGGATATCTGCCTCATTCGCATAATTTAATTCTCATGCTACTTGGCCTGAATATTTTAATGTTAACATTTTTTAGTTATATACTGGGTGACCTAAGTCCATATATCATTGAGAATATGGTTTCCTTTGAATATATATATAAATGACATGTTGACAAGTATCCATTAACATGAAATCCATTTCCAAGATATCAAACAGATAGTTGATTAGTCATAATGTTTCTACACAATATATTATATATACTTGTAAGAGATATTATATCCTACTAATTGATGACATTAAAACTGACTAATAAATAGTCACATACCCACTGATACTAGAGAACGGTGAATATAAGTAAAAAAAGACGACTGCATTGTCCAAAAAGCCGTAATCTGAAAGTTCACTGACACCTTACTATACATTCTAAGAGAGCAGTTCATCTTACATTTCACTTATTAACCATTTAAATAAGAGAATACATTATCATATCAAATCATATTGTCTATAATTATTAATCGTTTTTCTTAGCGAGTTGGTTTTCTACGGGATGGGGTCGCTAACCCCATGACCAACCCTCTTCCTTTACCCGGGCTTGGTACAGGCAGTAGCCCCCGGAGGAGCTACGGGCGGCTTCACAAGACAAGCCCTCACATGGAATCCTGAAGGCCAAAAGAGAATTGGAAGACCAAAGAACACATTACACCGAGAAAAAGAGACAGACATGAGAAGAATAAACAAAAACTGGATAGAACTAGAAAAGAAGGCCCAGGACAGAGTGTGTTGGAGAATGCTGGTCGGCGGCCTATGCTCCATAGGGAGTAACAGGGACTCCTCAGCAGTGCGCATCCACGAACCCACTCTCGCGGGATTTGAACCCAGGACCTACCAGTTTCGAGCCGAAGCCCTTAACCGATAGACCACTGAGCTGGCATCCAACGGTGTTAATGATCAGAAGGGGTTTGTGGAGTGCTCTAGCGCGAGACTGATAGGTCCTGGGTTCAAATCTCGCGTGGCTAGGTCGTGGATGAGCACTGCTCAGGAGTCCGGCAATAGGACGAATTGGCCGTCCAGTGCTTTCAAGTTCTCCTTGGTGTTCTAGCTTTAATTGGCTCACGCTTTCAACTATAATTGTTAAACCTAAACGCAAGTAGTTAATATACATTCAACTAAACAGATTACATCTATATCCTATACAATTACATATTATCAGTAGTAAAGCATAATTGTATAGAAATTCTGTATCTTGTTTTTCATATAAAAGTAATTGAACTAGTCCGGAAATGAGATAAAAGTAAAAAAAGAAGAAGATTGTACATATCAGTTTATCTAAAATATGATTGATTTAAAGCCTTAACAACAACATAGATAATGTGTGTTAAAGTAACAATGGAGAGCGTATTCAAGTTTTCCTTTTTTGATCATTGTTATACGGTTGAAATCATGAGTCAATTGAAGCTAGACCAACCATGGAAAACCTGGAAGCACTGGACGGACATTTCGTCCCTAGTGCGAGACTCATCAGCTTCCCACTCAAAATACTCTCACATCGAAACGCGTATACAGTCACTGTCAGAGATGTCATATTCATTGCCTTCTCGAGGCATTATCGTTGTTTACGAAATTAAGAGGATGAAAAACGAATGTTCTCAGCTTTAACCGGGTTGATTGATATAGAAAATCCACCTAGGAAAACCCTGATTCGATACCCATGGTGCACATGGGCTATAGGATCCTAGAGAAACAAATGACGTATGGACTAATTATTGGTCACCAGCTACCATGAGACTATCTTCTGATGTTGCTCCACTGCCTTGTGAGTCAAACCTTTAGGTCGAAGGTTCCGGATATGTCTCACTAAGAAAACTACCTAGTTCAGTTTAGGCACCCGGGTAGTATGACAATACACACACAAATCAAGTAACTTGTATGGTGCATATGTATTCGGTGTCCCGGCAAATTCAATTTGCCCAATAAATTATGATATCAAAATCTCAAGTTATATAATTGAAGAAAAAGTAGACCAGAATTTCGTCTTGATTAATACTCAACAGTATGGTAAATCGGAAATCCTTGGTTAAGACTACCGATTGACTTAGCTCAATAGTAGCATGTAGTATCTGTTGTTATGTTAAGCCCATATACTTTATTCTAGCTACTGGCCAAGCCAATTTACCTATACATTGAGTCATATTTTGATCTTGTTAATTATTCGCTTATTAACCTTGACTACTTTTTATATGAGCGTATATGTGTACACTTCGTATCTTATTCATCATGTCTGTCATTCATTTTTGTCTGATTATAAATATTGAGTAATGCTTGGTCATAGCGAGTTGACTTCCCAGCCATCTCCAATACGCATTATTTTCGCTTCGCTCTCGAGTTGGCTTCCCAGCCATCTCCAATACGCATTATCTTTCGCCTCGCTCTCGAGTTGGCTTCCCAGCCATCTTCAATGCGCATCATTTATGCTTCGTTCCGCTCTCATCTGTTTGCTTCATCAATCTGATTCTCTGACCAGATCAATGAGTGTAGAAAATATTCGTATTCTAAATCCATTCTCGTATTTGACGTATTCAACTCCGTTGTTCACCAACGCGGATAAAGTTATTTATTACATACGAGAATAGACAGTACGTACGATCAAAAAGGAATCAGATTTACGCCACAACATAACTGGCGATCCCGACTTACGAACGCGAAAACATAACTTTGTTCGATTAGTGATTCGACTGCGTAAATGTCATAGTTTAATGTCAACGCGAACAAAAATAATAATTCCACGTTAGATGATGATATGACATTATTGTAATAATGAGCATATGATGATTATTCGGATCATAATGGAATATGTCGTCGGCGGTTCCATTTTTGATTTGTGTTCGCTCGTTGCGGTCGCCAATTATGTAATGAGTTCGTACGCCGAGGTTGTCAATTCTGGTCCGTGTTCGTTCAGCGAGGCATCCAATTCTGTTGCGTGTTTGCATGTCGGGCTTACAAGATCTGTTGCGGCGTACTCGTTCGGCGAGGTATCCAATTCTGTAGCGTCGTGCTCGCACGGCGAGGCAACCAATTATATTGCGTCGTGCTCGTTCGGCGAGGCAACCAATTATATTGCGTCCTGCTCGTTCGGCGAGGTATCCAATTCTGTAGCGTCGTGCTCGTACGGCGAGGCCTCCAATTCTGTAGTGCCGCGATTCGTTATTCGTTCGTTTCGATAATCGATATAATTCTAATCTTAACGGCGCGTAAAATCAGAAGACAAAGGATAGCAGCAACTACAGTTTATTGTCGAATAACTCAGGTGAGAAAGTTAGCAACACCTGAGCGAATAATAACGAGCGAGTGAACAGGCGAATAAGCGAAGGAAGTGAACGAGGCGAAAGATGATGCGTATTGGAGATGGCTGGGAAGCCAACTCGAGAGCGAAACAAAAATAATGCGTATTGGAGATGGCTGGGAAGCCAACACGAGAGCGAAGCGAAAGATAATGCGTATTGGAGATGGCTGGGATGCCAACTCGATTTAAGCAAGCGTTAGTCAACATTTATAGTCAGGCAAAAATGAGTGACAGACATATGATGAATAAGATACGAAGTGTGCACACATATACGCTCGTATAAAAAGTACTCAAGGTTAATAAGCAAATGATTAACAAGATCAAAAGATGACTCAATCTACAGGCGAAATGGCTTGGCCAGAAGCTAGAATAAAGTATATAGGCTTAACATAACAACAGATACTACAAGCATATCAGATTATGAAGCTATATGATACAAATTCTAATCCTACAAGGAGTATTAGCCCCCCTTCACCGCCCTTACCTTGAGATTATATCTATCTCTTCCTGATGTGTCCAAACTGATATGAAATATAGTTTGAGAACTTTATTTACTGACCAACTTCAATCATTTGACAGTTCAAATAACTCACACAGGTTACAACAAACATTATTCAATGAATAACATAATATAAATGGGTAGGATTATAGAAAGAGGTCAAAATGATGGATTAATTCAAGTCAGTTTATCTTTACGACAAACTACAGAGATATCAAAGTGTTGTGAAGGTTCTTTTCAGAAAAAAATTGATTGTATCTACTTTCAGTTCAATTGTCAGCTTCATAATTTATGAATGATTCGTACCAAAATAAGTTTTAGTAGCCAAGATCTGCTTGAAGATATGATCAATGACTTTCAATTCTACACGTTATTTAAAGGAGCACTAATAAACGAAACATTCAGGATTCATATGTCGATCAAAAGCTTAACAATATCCATAACCCCGTACTGATAATTATCATGTGCTCACTAGTAACAAGATTTGTGAGGGAATTCTCGCAGTTCTATTGAGAAGCCGTTGTACAGTGAAAGTAATTCATGTCAGGTAGAGATAAGTATCTACCTCAGACAATAGAAGATGGTCGCGCAATTTCTTGAATTAGTTGAAGTGAAACATTAACATCGCTGGATGCCGGCCGTCTCAGTATTTTAGAGGTTAGGCGCTCGCGCACGAGACCGAAGGTCCTGGGTTCGAATCCTTTTGGTCCGGAGTTGCGGATACGCACTGCTGAGGAGTGCCATACTTAAACGAAACAGCCGTCAAGTGCTTTCAGGTTACCAATGGTTGTCTAATATTAATCGATTCATAATCAAAATCCGTAACCTTAACATTCTCCACAACCCCATACTGATAAAACAAAATACTGTTTTATTGTTAATAGATGGCAGGAAATTCAAATTATGAATTGAAGAAACTATATGTAAATGATTGACATACAAAATAGATAATTAATTTTCTATACATCACAAGGTGACTAACACACGAACAAACCATTCACCGTTTGATGAAACAATAATAATAATGGTAATGTTAATGGTAATTATAATAAGATGTTTATCGGCCACTTTAATTTTCTTATACCATAGCTGTTTTGACAATATTCCAATAAGTACTTACTTACTTACTTACTCCTGTTACCCCCTTCCAGTTAACATTCATCCTTTTCATATCTGCTTCTATTTCCCAACGTAATGTGTTCTTTGGCCTTCCTCTTTTCCGCTTCCCTTCCGGATTCCAAGTTAGGGATTGCCTCGTGATGCAGTTTGGTGATTTCTTTAATGTATATCCTAACCACTTCCAACATCTTTTCCTAAATTCCTCTTCAGCTGGAAGCTGGTTTTTCCTCTTCCATAAAACGTTGTTGCTGATAGTATCCAGCCAGTGAATGTTGAGGGTAGAAAGGTAGCTAGAAATATATTTGTTTGTTAGATCTCAATCAGTAGAAAATGTAAGCAATCTCTTTAGAAGAGGTTACAAAATATCAGAAGATCCTACTGTGGGAGAGAACTAACCAACTTTCAGCTGAAGAGGAAATTAAGAATAGATTTTGCAAGTGGATAAGATATGCTTTACGGAATCACCAAACTGCATCTCGACACATGTCCTAACTTGAAATCGTAAAGGTAAACAAAAAAGATGAAGACCAAAGAACACACTGAGTCGGGAATCGGAAGTAGACATGAAAATGATGAATAACAACTGGAAAGAACTGGAAACGATTGCTCAGGACAGGGTTAGATGGAGAATGCTGGTGAGCGGCCTATGCTCCTCCAGGGGAAGAAACAGGCGTAAGTAAATAAGCAACTTAGTAACTATAAAACTTTCTTCAATTACACACATCTTATAATAATAGTCATCCAACTTTGTATTAATTACCATTCATACCATATGACCAGATATACTACTGTTATTATTATTATTATTATTACTACTAGTAGTAGTAGTAGTAGTAGTAGTAGTAGTATTTACTTAATTACTTACTTACTTACTGACTTACTTACTTACTTACTTACTTACTGACTTACTTACTTACTTACTTACTTACTTACTAACCTACTTACTTACTTACTTACTCCTGTTACACCCAATGCAGCACAGGCCGCCGACCAGCATTCTGCAACACAATCTGTCCTCACCCTTCCTTTCTAGTTCTTCATTCTTCTCATATCTGTCCACATTTCTCGATGTATTTTGTTATTTGGTCTTCCACTTCTTCTTCGGCCTTCAGAATTCCATATGAGGGCTTGTTTTGTGATGCAGTTGGGTGATTTCCTCAATGTGTGTCCTATCCACTTCCAACGCTTCTTCCTGATATCTTCCTTCGCTGAAATATGGTTTGTTCTCTCCCACAGTAGGTTGTTGCTGATAGTGTCTGGTCAACGGATCCAAATTATCTTGTGTAGACAACTGTTGTTAAACACCTGCATCTTCTGAATGATGGCTTTCGTAGTTCTCCACGTCTCCGCCCCATACAGTAGAACTGTCTCGACATTTGTATTGAAAATTCTGATCTTGGTGTTGGTTGGCAGACAATTGTCTTGAGTTCCAGATGTTCTTCAGTTGTAAATATGATGTTCTCGCTTTGCTGATCCGCGCTTTCACATCTTATTGTTAATAATAGGAACTGAAACTGATCAGTCTCTATCATTTTCTATGCGTATCTTAAGATGAATACTTTTATTTAATGATTTAGTTGCAAGTTTTGGTAAATTTCAACCTGCGACCAAATAGTAGTATCAAGGTGATCAACTAAGGATATCAGTATGTTAATAGAGAATGAGAATTTGGAGGTTCTTGATAGTAAATATGACAAAAGACAAACATACTTCATGCAAGTTATAGGTTATCTAGACCTAGTATATTAGTGGAAAACACTTTGAAGTTTGGAAAGGAAACTGTTGAGTTGAGTTTCAGTATGAAAACGGAGATAAAAGCATATCCAGATGACAAATCTTAAATAAGACGGAATGTATTCACTAGATTCTATTGATTATTAAAATTTATACATTGTAAGTTGTTTGTAGTTTCCATTTTCTAGTTTTTGACATTCGGAACCATGTTGATTTCTTAAGCATTGTAAGCAAAGATGGATAGTGGCTAGCGGTGGAATCCAGGACGTGCGCCACTTCGTCTTATTTGGGACTCGTCAGATGCATGTATCTGCATCTCAGAGTTGATGTTTACTCTGGGACTCGAACCCAGTACCTTTCACTTCAAACGCCATCGCGTTCTGTTGGCATATGAGCATTTTGAGAGTCAATCTAAAGAAAACTACTTAGTGTGAAAAGATTGTTTAGATTTTTTAACAGTGCTATCAAAGATATGCTTCCTGTTTCATTTATCGCCTATCAACTGTACTTAAATGAATCTCAGTGTTTGTTTTTAGTATAAAACTGATCTTTTAGTCTCTAGTAGATACTATACACATTGGAGTTTTTTCTGGTTAGCGTATTTTTAGCGAGTTGGTTTTCTACTGTATGGGGCGAAGACGTGGAGAACTACGAAAGCCATCATTCAGAAGATGCAGGTGTTTAACAACAGTTGTTTACACAAGATACTTTGGATCCGTTGACCAGACACTATCAGCAACAACCTACTGTGGGAGAGAACAAACCATATTTCAGCGAAGGAAGATATCAGGAAGAAGCGTTGGAAGTGGATAGGACACACATTGAGGAAATCACCCAACTGCATCACAAAACAAGCCCTCATATGGAATTCTGAAGGCCGAAGAAGAAGTGGAAGACCAAATAACAAAATACATCGAGAAATGTGGACAGATATGAGAAGAATGAAGAACTAGAAAGGAAGGGTGAGGACAGATTGTGTTGCAGAATGCTGGTCGGCGGCCTGTGCTGCATTGGGAGTAACAGACGTAAGCAAGTAAGTAAGTACACACATTGGCGCTGATCTCAATGCTCAAGTATTTCTGCTCATAAATCCTTGATATTATTCAAACTGATCCTATCAAAAGAGACGCGCAGTGAGATGTTGCAGAATATTTATTATTTATAAGGATGATATTACTGAAATGGTATTATTAGAACTGACCATTTTAATGATAAAGCTACTGTAGCTAATGAGAACACAAACGGGAACAACCAAATGTATTTGGACACAAAATTACAAGACATCTTAGTAAAATCTGAGAACTATACAGTAAATTCTTCATCTGTAAGATGTCAATCAATCGTCTCAAACTTGATTGTCCCTTCGTTTCCAAACCAATCATTGTTTATGCTCGTTCTCTTTTCTTGGATGTTTTAAATTTTCTGTCACCATGTATTTTACTTTCAATTGATGATACATACTACTTATATCTATCGACATCAGTAGCACTCACCACACTACCACTGTTTTGTCGAGAATGATAACTTTAAAATATTGAGTTGGAATTCATATAATCAACATTTCTGAGTTCAGTATATGCATGATATGGTTTGCTGCCCTGTAGAGTTCACATTTTCTCGAGAATTCCACATTTACTCACCTTTAGTAAGATTGTTTTGATGATTATTATTCAAGCATGGAGGTTCGACATAAAACCACTATATTTTACCAATATACCGAGAAGCTTTTACTGCAGTCAAATATGAAGCATTGAATAAAGCAAATATTATTATTATTATTTTCAGTATGGGACTGTGGAAATTGTTGAACTTCATTGGAATCATAAGCCAACAAATGTTAGATCCCCATTAAAAACTTGAAACTCTTCAACAGTGCACACCTATGATGTCGCACGCGGGAGTTCAATCCAGCACCTTCGATCTTAGGTGTAAATTCTCAACCCATATACCATTTAGTTATCAACCAACAATGTTAATGTCTAACCTGAACTTATTATCATTATTCCTTTATTGTTTTCCTTTGATTTCTAACCAATCACAGATTATTCCAAATGAATTATCATACATTATAAATAAAGATGGATAAAGACTACTACTGGAATTCAGGACAAGCGTTTCATCTTATTTTTTGGGACTCGTTAGCTGGATTTAACTGCATTTGATATTCACGCTAGGATTCAACCTCCGTACAATTCACTTCAGACACCATCACGTTGTCTACTTAACTACTGAGTCCTGATGGACAGTTACATGTACAATGCAGTAAATTTGAAATTCACTTGGTATTGTTTACTTGAATCATTGTTATATCCCGTGAAAGATTTATGAATAGTAAGTTTGAGAACTATTCATGGACCAATACGATATGTATATTTCCTATCAGATAATTGTTGACTAACTAAATTATACATATTCCTGTCCCTCTTATTGTAAGCTTTATTGTGACCTATAGACTATTATTATACGGTTTATCATTCTTGAGTTATGCCTTGTCTATCAATTACTATCTCCCCTATTAACAGCCACATTTGACTAAGTCTTGTACAAAATGTTATTTTCTATTTTAAGGTACGATGTGGTCTGTCTGGTTGGTATATAAACTCAGTATGTTTGAGAATAATGATTCATATTGCAGAGGTTGTTATTAGTGTTCTGGACTTAACTGGCTGGGCTAGGCAGAAAGCAGGACTGATAAGTGCTCAAAACTGCTCATACGGCTTTTCGTGTATCATTGCTTTTATCAATAATTCACTCCTCTCTCATTGACGAGAATCATCATGTCATATATTAAAGAGGGCACTCAGACACACGATTTAAGATCATAAAGTTTATTCAATACTTTATATAATTGAGATAATTAATCAATTGAAGCTAGACCACCATGGAAAACCTGAAAGATCTGGATGACTGTTTCATCCTATTATGGGATTCCACGATCCCGCACTCGCGTGATTCCAAATCAGGACCTATTAATCTCGCGCCCAAGCACTTAACCGATAGATCACTGAGCTGGCCGGCATCCAACGGTGTTAATGTCTAACTTCAATCAATCCAGGAAATTGAGCAACCGTCTCACGATCTCCTAACAGACCTGATTGATCTCCATTGGTTACTTCTTCTCACTAGAACTCCAAGAAACACCTCATAGAGCTAGTCACTAGTGAGTATATGATCAACTATCTAACCATAGATCATTAAAGTCCCGACTATTTATCATGATAACCAATAACACAAAAAGAACCAAAAAGTCTACTTGTATATCGAATAGTAATAATATTAATCATTATTATGTATACATATATATATATATATATATGGATGAATAATATTTATTTAATCCTAATAGGGAAAGCGGTAGAACAGTACATACCCATATTGTTATAATAATAATAATAATAATAATAATACTAATAATAATAGTAATAGTAATGGTAATAGTAATAATAGTAATGGTAATAGTAATAGTAATAATAATATTGGTAGTAATAATAATATTAATTAAGTAAACTGATAAATAATTGAATTCATGAATAAACAAAAAATTCAAATAATAATCCATTCATAATCAATAAACAAATAAATCAATAAATCAATAAAAAAAAGAAAGAAAACAAAGAGAAAAAACAAAAAAAGAAAAACAACGACGACGACAACTTTAAGTAAAATGACAATGAACTTTTGTTGTTGTTTTTTTTTATTTTCATTCATTAATTATCGATTTCTAATATGAAGGTGTGTGTGTGTGTGCGTTTATAACTATCAATGATTAATAATAATAATAATACTAAATAATCAATAATAATCAATTAAGTCATATGTGGGATTTTTCTTTTCTTTATTTTCTTTTCTCTTTTTCTTTTCTTTCTTTTCTTTTTTTCTTTCATCATTAATCGTTTATCCAGAAAATGCACGACGAATTATTCTTCGAACAAACTTGAATATAGAAAAGAAAAGGAAAATTGGAAGAAATTTTGAAATAAATAAGAAAAAAATTGTTATTTTAAACAATGATTAATAGTGGCTAGTTGTGGAATCCAAGACTTGTCATCTGGATGTACCTGCATCTCAGAGTTGATATTCACTATGAGACTCAAACCTAATACTGTTTTGCTTTAAACGTTATCACGTTATCTACTCAGCTACTGAGTCTTGATAGCCACTTGCTTGTGCAATGAGATGAAGTTTAAATTCACCTAGTATTATTTGTTTGAATCTTCCGATTGATGTTTATGTGACTGCAACTGGTCAGTTTCTTATTGGCATATGTACATACTGTGCGGATTGCCTCGATATAGCCTTATTTCACAAAACGACAAAACGCGCATCCTGGATTCTACTGCTAGCCACTATCCATCATTGCTTACAATTGTATAACAACTTATGAGAACAATGATAAACGATTCAAAGGAAATTTTCTTATCAGTAATTCCTGACATTTGATTCCCTTTTAGCAATACACCTTTTCTCATATTCCGATTGCATCATTTTTTAGTTCTTTCAAATTCATCATTTTATTTCTGACTTATTTGAACTCATATTATCTCACGTGAGGGACATGGATGTTCACTGCCGAGGGCTCCCATATTAGGACGAAACGGCCATCTAGTGCTCCCACATTTCCAATGGTGTTCTAACATTGATCAGTTTATGATCTCAATTGAGACTCAACAATCTCCGCAATCATATACTGATAACTTACATTCAGTTCATTACATAATCAACTAGATTGATTAGTTCTATAATCTTATGAACCTGTTGTTGGTCGCCGGCTACCATGCGATTGCATCTCCTAACGTCGCTCAACTGCCTTGTGAACTAGACACCAATCTTTACGTATTTAAATAGATATATGAAATCTTGATATTTCATTTCTGTTGTATCAGTTGATGAGATCATGAATCTTCATCGACTGAGATGGTTAGGCCACGTGTTACGTATGCCTGAACACTGATTACCACGACGCGCTATGCTGACTAGTATTGGCAATGGTTGGAAGAGAGTTAGAGGCGGCCAAACCAAAACGTGGCATCAGGGCTTGAAGTCACTAACTTCTAGTCTGAGCCGTGTTGGTAGATGCAGACTACTTGGTTGGGGTCCGCGTGACTATCGAAACCAATGGTTGGAGACTCTATGTGACATGGCCCAGAATCGATCACAATGGCGTCGGTGTATACACTCTTTATCTTCCCTTAAACATTGAGATTAAAATTGCTTCATGACTTTCTTCCTTCCTGTACTATATCCTTATATGCAACCTTTCTTTATATACTACCACCACTAAATTAACTATTTCTATGAATCCGGTCTTAATCTTGTTGTGCTAACGAGGTATGGCAAGTTGGACCGATGCATAAATGTGTCTCATACTGCGTTGTAGCTGACTGACTGACTGTATTTCGTTTTAGGCAGTTCACTTACGACAAATACAATCTATAATTCAAACAAATATTTGTTGCAAAAGTGTCTAAACAAACCAAAAAAAAAACACTTACACGAAGTTTTCCACGTGAAAGATCTTCAGTTACTGTTACTGTAATTGAACTATTAGCTGTTCCATAAGGATTTGTAGCTATACATGTGTACTTTCCTGAATGTTCCGGGATTAGTTGACCTCTTGCAATACTATACAGAAAGAAAAAAAAATCAAATGATTAAGAAAACAATCAAAGGAAAAACAACTTTTAATTAGATTCTTGTAGAAATCCTGAGGAAAAAAACAACCCACTGGTTGTAATCTCATTGTTGTTTCCTATCAAATGCGAACTTCACTCATGAAACCGAATGTCCTAAAGTTCGAGTCCTGCATGAGGAATTGTAAATGTACACTGCTGAGAAGTCCCATACTACGACGAAACAACCGATAAGTGCTTCCATGTTTTAAATCCTGGTCTAGCTTGAATCAACTTATGGTTACCAATGCGATAATACAAAAAATCTTGTTGAATCATAGACATTGAATATACAAAGTAGATTTCTTTTTTAGACTAGTCATGTAGAAACTAACCAGCCATTCTTACAGGAATTCCTGATCGAAATCATAATGTAATCACGACATTCCTAATCTGTTGTTTACTAACTAAAAATATCATTAGTACATCGGTCAAACATTCACTCTGTAATTTCAAAGGGAATTGAATTTCCTGGACCGTGACAGAATCATCATATCTAATTTTCATTTGTAATTTCGACCTATTTACTACTATAGTATATGAATGTGTATGCATTTCATGTTCTAATTTCTTCAATGTTGAATAGATCTTTCAGAGGCTGTAGCTCAGATGTAACGTTGAGAGACTGCAAATTTCTGTATCCAAGAGAATATCAGGCTAATATTATTCATAAAGACTTGTAAAATTTTAATAGCTGAGATCATGAATCAATTGAAGCTAGACCACCATTGGAAACCTAGAAGCATTGAACGGCCGTTTCGTCCTATTGTGGGACTCCTCAGCAGTGCGCATCCACGATCCCTCTTCGCAAGATTTGAACCAAGGACGTATCTGTTTCGAGAGCTAGTGCTCAACCTCAAGGTTTCTGGAAAGTTTTGTATTTGAGTAACATTTCAAACCATAAATCGTTCATCAGTAAAGAAATATGTTTGTAAACCAAACGAGGATGCTTATATGTGGAGGACGACAACCTTCTAGGATATTAAACCTGATAAGTAGTGTTAAGAGTATTCAATGGAATCTGTAGACAGAATATTAGATATCAGTCGTTTTCTTCACAACTTTACATAAACGTGGGAGCTGGAGTTGAACCCCGCCGTTACGAGACTGTAATACTACATTAGACATCTAATGATTAGGCTGTTTTAAAATCTTCAAGATTATTTATCATCATATCAATCAACTTCAATAAGATACATACATACATAAATATCAATAAGAGATGACGATTTCACAATTGATTGATCACTGGGTTGTGATCAATGTCATGAGTGTCAAGTCCTTCTTAGTGCTGATTCAATGCTATCGATCAAGTTGCAATATGGCTACTAGTCTAGGTGACTCAACACTGCGTGCACTATGTTGTGAGATAAGATGGTGGTTAGAGATGGTCGACAGGAAACCCTGGACTCAGGTTTCATGCTACTTGGCATGATTTCCTAGTCAATTGTTTTTCAAAAACAATAACTTACGCAAATATATAAATTCTTCCATAAGCATATGTATTTCCAATTAATTTTGGTAATCTACGTTCTGGTGGCATTTTACCAGATGGTTCAAATATCCAGTCTACTTTTGATTCAGGCGAAGATGATTCATCAGTACATTGTAATGACATTTCATCATTTGTTGTATAAGTAATGGATCCACTACTATAAATTGCTGGAGCAGCTGTTTGAATAAAAAAGAAGTTAATCCATTAATTAAATATATATGAGACAATATAATGATTTAATGATCATGGGGGGGGGTATTCAGGTTTGAATCGTTGAATTCAGTCGGGCAATTCTTAAAACCGCAGGGTCATTGAGAACTTCTTTAATTATGAGCATGCCTGAAGACTGGAATTCTTTCTGGAATTGTTTATTTACCATAGTATACACTTACATCCTTTACAAAGATTTAAAATCAAGACCTTTAGATTTAGTGGTGAATTTTTAAGATTCAAACTATATATCTAGTTTACATTCATAGCTTCAATCAGTTTTTAATATTGTTATACCACCATATATATACCCACTAGTTTTATCCAATAGGGTTTCCTCAAGCACGTTCGTATTCTGTTCGCGACGCCAGCCCCCAAATGCCCTGGTGTGACCGAGAGTGGGGAGAGTCCGCTCTCCCTCTTCAAATGTTCTCACATGACCACGCGTATATAGCCTCTGCCACAGAAGTCCTACTCACTGCCTTCTCGTGGCAGCGGTGTTGTTTACAAAATTGAGAGGACGAAAAGCGAATGTTCCGCGCTTTAACCGGGTCGGTGGACACGGAGAGTCCAACTAGGGAAGTTGGAAAACCCTGATTCCAAACCAATAGTGCACATGGGCTCCAGTATCCTGAGGGAACAAATGGTGTATGAACCAATTGTCGGTCACCGGCTACTATGGGACTGCATCTCCTCACAATGCTTCACTGCCTTGTAGATCAGACCTTTAAATCAAGGGATCCGGGTGTGGCCATCTAAGAAAACCACCTTTTTCAGTTTGGGCACCTGGGCAGTATCACAGTTCTCACAAATCAAATGAGATTTGTGTGGCGCATATATATCTGGTGCCTCTTTGTACCAATATTTATGTGTTTAAATAAATAAATAAACCCACCTCATTCAATACATGGTTGAATCCCATTATTTATGGAACATGAACTACAGTGGAATTCTATTCGGTACCTAGCTAAGCATTATTAATGAATCTGAAGATCTCCTAAGCATCAGCTCAATATAATTTAGTTGAATTGATGAAATTCACTAAAAGCATTTATGAGGACATTGCAAACTACAACGAACAATGAAGTTGTATGGAACGACAGCTGTTATACATCTGAGGATAGAACACTTCAGAAAACTCCATGAACTACAGAATTTTTACTTCAAAGACTATTCCCAGCATTGTTTAACAATGTGTTTACGCTAAACCTGTTGTGAACGAATACTCAAATGAACAAACACATAGTGGTTTAGCCAAATAAGAAAATCATACATCTTATATACCATTCGAATATCCCTTACAAGCTTCAATATTCCTTCATTCTTGTTGTTATCTTGATTACTTTCAGTTGCCTTTCTTACAAACATTCTATTTCTGATTGGTATTAATTACTACTTATGTCTATCAACATAAGTGCCATACACCATAGATCTACACTAAGAATTAAAATATCAGTTTACACGGTGTTCAACTGAAATGACTGCTCTTATTAGTTCCCATTTACGTATCTGTTGACAATTTCTTAACTCAAGTTTTCCTTTGATCCAGTAACGTAGACGTAACTACAAATTGTACTGTACAGGTTTGAATCTAGGATGATAAAGCCAAAACCTTCAAACAGTACTCATTGTAAAATTGTTTTTATCATAGACTGAATTCAGTTGGTAAACTGTCGAAAAGAAAAAAAGTATTGTCCGTTCATTAGTCAGTCAGCTACAACGTAGGACCAGGTACATTTATGCATCGGTCCAAGTTCCCATACCTCATTAGCACAGCAAGATGAATACCGAATTCATAGAAGTAGTTAATTTAGTGGTGGTAGTATATAAAGAAAGGTTGTATATAAGGATATAGTACAGGAAGAAAGACAGATATGAAGCAGTTTCAATCTGACGGTTTAAAGGAAGACAGAGAGCGGATACACCTACATCGTCGCCATCGATTGTGAGCCATGTCCGTTCATTAGAAGGGGGTTTTGTGAAGATCTTAGTAATTTAATAACTAAATGCATGAGTTAATTAAAACTAGATTACCATTGAAAAACCTGAAAACACTGAATGGCTCAATGTTCTACAGGTTAAGTGTTCGAACGCGAGACCAATAGGTCCTGGATTTGAATTCCGTGGATGTACACTACTGAAGACTTCCATACTGGGACGAAACGGTCGTTCAGTGCTTCCAGGATTTTCATGACGGTCCATGAATTCAACTATAAAATAGTCCGTTTCACATCGTCGATCCAAGATAGGGTAATCCTATTTCTTAATGTTATATCATACAGCCCACCAATTTAATAGATTATAATCGGTTAAGGGCTTCGGCTCGAGACTGGTAGGTCCTGGATTCGAATCTCGCGAGTGCGGGATCGTGGATGCGCACTGCTGAGGAGTCCCATAATAGGACGAAACGGCCGTCCAGTGCCTCCAGGTTTTCGATGGTGGTCTAGCTTCAATTGACTCATGATTTCAACTGTGAAAATACTAAAATTCTCCACAAAACCCCCTCTGATCTATAATGTAAGTAAATCAAATTTTGAAAATATCAACATACCTTGACGTTTAATGATGACATCTTGATGTTCAATAAGTTTAAAATTATATTCTTTTAATTGTAAACTAACTTGACATCTAAATCTTCCTTCATCTATATATCTTGTTGAATTAGCAAAGTAAAATAATCTATCACCAGTTAATACAATTTCTTTTAATGAAGTACAATCATCATTTTGACACTATAAAAGAATAAAATGAGGTGAGAAAGATATAAGTTTATCGTATTTATTGTCAGATTGTTGAATACAGTCAACTGTACTTGACATAAGTTTAGTTTCTTGGCGCTCGTTAACAAGATATATGCCCCCAAATACCCTGGTATGGTCGAGAATGAGAAGAGTACCATCTCCATCTCGAAATGTTCACATGGCCAAGCGTATATAGCCTCTGTCAGGAAAGTCCTACTCACTACCTTCTTGTGGCATCGGTGTTGTTTACAAAATTGAGAGAACGAAAAGCGAATATCTGGCGCTTTAATCGGTTTGGTGGACACGGTGAATCCACCTAGGGGAGTTGAAAAACCCTGATTCCAAACGAATGGTGTACATGGATTCCAGTATCCTGAGGGAACAAATGGCGTACGAATCAATCGTTGGTCATCATCTACCATGGGATCGCATCTCCTTACGATGTTCCAGTGCCTTGTGGATCAGACCTTTAGGTCAAAAGAGTATAATGATCATGTAAGTATAAACACTATCAAGATATCTGATTAAAGACTGTATCAGTCAACATATACTGATCTAAATTTCTATTGTAAAGATCAGCAACGGCAAAACTCTTCTTGAATCTACTCTGATCCTACTTATATTTTATTCTTAATTAAATTACAAATGAATATATATACAGATTTATATAACATTTACTTTAAACCATGTCGCGACAGCTTCGCCTGAAGTCACTTCCGGTTTACATCCAAGTTCATAATCTTGTGTTGAATCATATGAATCTTTAGGTAAATCAGCTGGTTCTAGAATAGATTCATCTGGTTTTACACGATCTATACGTATTGATTTGATCATTGGTTTATCTATGAAATGAGGAAGAAAAAAGGAAAGTGAAATTTTATAGAGTATAATATAATATTATATTTATGGTACAATATAGAATCGTCAGAACAAAGTATTTCAACAAGTTAGACCACCATGGAAAACCTGGAAGCAGTAGACGGCCGTTTCGTCACTAGCATATTAACACCATTGGATGCCGGCTCAGTGGTCTGTCGATTAAGTGCTCTGGCGCGAGACTGATAGGTCCTGGGTTTGAATCTCGCGAGTGAGGGATCGTGGACACACACTGCTGACGAGTCCCATAATAGGACGAAACAGCCGTCCAGTGCTTCCAGGTTTTCCGTGGTGATCTAGCTCCAATTGACTCATGATTTCAACTATGAAAAGACTGAAATATCCACAAAAAGTATAAAGTAATTACAATTAACTTACTTCTCACATTAATAATGAATGGATGTGATGATGTATTATAAGTATCATTATAAGATGCAACACATCGTACTTCATAAATTGATTCATCTGATAAAGTTGTACTTGGTAAACGTAACTTATTTAACTGTAATTGATTAGTTCTCCAACCAGTAATATCTTCAGCACCTTGTCTTGGATCGGTTTCTCTTATCCATATACCATTTCCATCACCTAAATTCATTTCCCATTGATAATTGGATGGTTCTACACGTTCACCAGTAATAAGATCTATAAATGAAAATGAAAATATATGGTAAGAAGAAATGGATAGTGGCTAGCAGTAACTAGAGACTGACCAGTTGCAGTTCTAACACATCGATGGGAAGATTCAAACAAACAATACTAAATGATAATATATGGGTTTCAATTTATCATGTCTAAACAGAACAAATTATAGTAATTTGTTTCGTCAGATGATTTTCACTGATCAGTCCAACTTGAAGATCCTCACATGACTTTATTAGGCCAATAAGTTAATAATTAAAACACTTGGATTTTATCTTAAGTTTGAACCGTGCTCCATCTATATCAGTTTGAATAAGCGGATGGTATCATTGGCCCTCATATAAAACATAAGATTCGCATTCCTATAACTGAAGAACATATAGAACTCAAAATAACTGTCAACTAATTTCAAAGTGAGAATCCTCAATGTGAACGTCAAGATGGAGCTGAAACGTGGAGAATTACTACAACCGGATACTATCAGCAACAGCGTTTTATGGGAGAGAACAAACCAGCTTCCAGTTGAGGAGGAAATTAGGAAAAGATGTTGAAAGTGGATAGGACATACATTAAGGAAATCACAAAACTGCATCACGAGGCAATCCATAACATGGAATCCAGAAGGGAAGCAGAAAAGAGGAAGGCCAAAAAACACATTATGCCGCGAAATAGAAGCAGATATGAAAAGGATGAATGTTAACTGGAAACAACTAGAAAGGATTACTTGGGACAGGATTGAATGGAGAATGTTGGTGAGTGACCTATGCTCCTCCATGAGGGGTAACAGGCGTAAGTAAGTAAGTATTTTACTGAAGGAGTCAAGATGTATTACAATGTGTTAGTTGAATATCTAAAAAGGAAAATAGTCACTAGTTGATAAAATAGGAAAAATTAAAACGAGGAGAGTATTGCGTCCTGATGATTTTGTGATGTTGTCGAACTCTTAACACTCCGGTGGATGATTCAAATGGAGTTTAATTCTCTAAGATGGACGACTTGGTCATGAATCTTTCAGTCTAGTTAAAGGTTTGTACTGCTTATGATGTTCTACAGTGTAGTGTTGGTTACTACGTTAAGCCCATATTACTTATTCTACCTTCTGCATAGGCCAATTTATTCATTCTTAAGTCACATTTTAACCTTATTCTCTATTAGCTTATTAATCCTGACTGTTTTTATGTAAGCATATGGGTGTGTACATCTTATCTAACTCATCACATGTTTGTAGCTTATTTTTGTGTGATTATAACTATTAATTCACGCTTGAGTAAATCGAGTCGACTCGTACGCCTTCTCTACTGCACGCCATTTCGCTGCATTCTCTTCTCTTCGCTCCATCCCCCTTATTGTTTGTTCTGTTCAATGATTGTATAAAATATACGTATTCGAACATTCATTCTCTTATTTGACTTATTTTAATTCTGTTATTCACTAACGCAAGTCGATAATTATATATACAAGAATAGTCAGGATGTATATTTCGACAGAAATACTTCATTAACAAACATTTGTACGATCTAACTAGGGTCAGATCTCGGACCACAAAAGTGATAAGTCCGTCGACAACAACGTACGATCTAATTGGAAACACATATCAAGCCATTAACAGAAGAACAATGAAAGCTACACAACTAAACTATTCAAACTCAGAGAACAAAACTTCATCTGAGTTGAAAAAAGAAACCAATTTACAACATACAATGTTTGGATGTCAGTTCGTGATGAAAACCCTAAATCTATTTCCAACCCCAACCATCAACTGTAAATCATAATCCAAATTTCCGATACTGCTTTATTACCCACATTTAACCCTAGATTGTTAGTAAACATTCTCAAGGTGATCTTGGCGTCGCTCAAAGGTCGTCCATAAATAATGGTCCCACTGAAGCTTCTGAACGTGTTAAATACTTTAATGATTTATCTAACAAGATTAATCAAGTTAATCGAGTTATAAATGTAAAAAATGGAGTTTAGTCCAAGTTTAAAATTACATTCCTGCTTTAACTCGAGCTTAGATTCATAGTATGCTGCGGATAACTTGAGGACTCGAACGCTAGAACCTTCCTAAGTCGCAAATGAGAAGACCGAAAACTAGTGGAAGGAATATTATTCCAAACATTGTCAATTATGGTACAAATCTGTCAGGTATTCATAGTTTTTAGTAGAAATGAAATTATCATTTTAATTATCCAAGTCGCACATAGGGGGTTATTAGCATTTGTCCAATAAGGAAGCTACACATAGTGATTCTGAAATATTCTTCTAAAAACTGATTGGATGGAATATGTTTGGCTCCTTCTGAGCTTCTTAGAGTTTCCTTAAGTTCACCTGTGAACCGTCCTCACAATTTCCCTAATATGAAATTAATTTTATCTACGTACTATTTTGTGTTTTCGCTCACCCTGGGACAATGAGTGTCATCTATTTTATATATGGATATCGTAGAGGTTAATTCCTGTCTATTTAATTCGAATAGCTGATATCCCGTTTACTGATGATTAAGGCAGGTCCATTCTCCTAATAAGTACCATGAATTTACTCGAGAATATTCAAGAGCCAGAACACTAGTTGTTAGAATAGCATTTTATCAACTATTGGTAAAATCCGCAAACATATAAAAAGCAAGCACAATAGGAAGCGAAACGCGTGATTGAGAATCGAAATATCAATTGTACATAGGCTATTAATTATCTGTGCTAACAACCAAACGGAGGATAGATGATGATTGAGGTGTAGCCATGCCTTCCATCAGACTCATACATACTTTTACATAATGGTTTATTAAATTTTCCGATGTTTCGTGACTCAGTGTAAGCCGCTTCTTCAGAGAATAAATAAATCCAAGTTTAAATAATACAAAGGAACATAGCAAGAATATATTGGTACGATGAATTATACAACCGGTTTGATCAAGTCAATGTCATATCAGTTCGGTCAAAGTAATATATGTGTGACGTGTTTGTATATTTGTATGTGTGTATATTTATGTTCAAGGATGAAGAAATATGACATTTGTAATGTGAAAGAATAGGGTTGAATTTGTATGCACGATAATGGTGTGAGATATGAGTAGAATCAGATATGATGGTAACTTGGATAGATTGTTCAAGTTGAATGGATAGTGATTCCTTCCTTTCTATTGAGGGTAGTAGGATGAAGCAATATGTGGAACATTTCAGCTATTCACCTTTCTTTGTTGTTAAAAAAAGTTTGTATGTTTTATTTTAATATCGACTTGACGATTACTGGAAATAGCATGGACTGTTATTTTAGTTCTACGGGATTATTAGACGGTTTCTTTGTGCACTTTAAATGTTCTATGACTTCAGTCAAGAATTCACGAGATGACTCTTCAGTATATACAATCGACATAATTCTATATTGACATAAAGGGGATACTTTTATACCAACTAAAGCATTTTGGAGATTGTTCGTTGGTTTGCAATGGGTTAATTGTTAGGTAATAAATAATATCGAAGGGGGTTTTGTGGATATTAGTTGAAATCATGAGTCAATTAAAGCTAGACCATCATGAAAAACCTGAAAGCCCTAGACGACCATTTCGTCCTGTTATGGGACTCCTCAGCAGTGTGCATCGACGATCCCGCTTCCAGGTTTCCTCATGGTGGTCTACCTTCAATTGACTTATGATGTCAACTATTATAATTATAATAACAGGTTTACTATAATCATAAATAGAATACTCACCATCAACATAACAGGTCAATGTTTTAGATGTACCAGTAAATACATATAATTTACTACGTGATTCTTCATCAAATATTCTTACATTGAACATTTCACGAATCTCTGAAAATATTAGAATAAAAGTAGAAGATTCCTATCAAAAAAATGAAAACAAGGTTTCCTCCGTTGCTTTTTTCTTTGAGGTAACCTTCTAATAGCTTACAGGATCTTAAATACTTCTGAACATCCTCTTAAACACTACTTAAGCTTAGTCCCAATACAAATCTTAGAGGGTAACACCTAGAAATAGAAGACACAACACAGCAGAATGGACTGTAGCCACACCTTCTATTCCTTAAGAGTAGTCAAATGTAGAAATTTGCTGAAGGCTGAGCTACTCCAAGAGATTTCCCAGGAGTCTTTTAGGAGAAAACTTGACATATTCTTAAGGATTAAGGATAGTATCTTACTATAATTTACTAATTTCTTTTTCTTTTCCCTCTTTTATCGATAATATACTTAGGTTCCTGACTAGAAGTATTGATGACTTACTGCTACTACATACGGAAGCCTGTTAAGTGGAAGCTTCTTGTATTCCATCCAAAACCAGTTGAACCATTTGAAACTGAACCCTTTCTCTTAATACTAAATTTAATACACTTTCATATTAAACAGATGAGATAGTTCTGTGCTAAAAATTACTGACTAGATATATTAACAGTATATTAACAGTTGAATTCACGATTCTATCTGATCTAGACCACCACTGAAAACTTAGAAGCACTTCACGTGCAATTCTTCCTATTACGAAACTGCTCAGAAGTGAGTATACACGATCCTACACGCTAACCTCGAACCCAAGACCTTCAGTATAGCGAGTCAGCATCTAACGGTGTTAATATCTAGATTGTCGACGTGCACTACTAAAGAGTCTCACACTAGGACGAAACTGCCATCCAATCCATCTAGGTTTTCAATAGTAGTTTAGCCTAGATCAACTCATGAATTTAAGTGTAAAAACTTTTAAAAGTTATATTTGTTTCAAACATAATATATTACTGTAAGCAAAGAAATGGATAGTGGCTACGACTGGAATCCAGCACGCGCATTTCGTCCTATTTGGGACTCGTGAGAGACTGACCAGTTTCAGTTCTTAACATCAATTGGAAGATTCAAACAAGCAATACTAAATGAATTTAAACTTCACCCCATTGAACAAGCAAGTGGCTATCAGGACTCAGTGGTTAAGTGGATAACGCGATGGCGTTTGAAGAGAAAGGTACTGGGTTTGAGTCCCAGAGTGAACATCAACTCTGAGATATAGGTACATCCAGCTGACGAGTCCCAAATAGGACGAAACGCTGGATTCCATTGCTAGCCACTATCCATCTTTGCTTACCGTGCTTGTGAATTAAGGCTATATCGAAGCAATACACACAGTATACACCAATGCCAATTAGAGACTGACCAGTTGCAGTCCTAAACATCAATTGGGAAGATTCAACCAAGCAATACAAAGTGAATTTACAACATATTACTATTTCAATTGATCAATACCATGAAATTCATTTTGATATACAACATGGAATGCTGTTGTTGTTGTTGTTGCTAGGGGGGGGAATTAGTTTTTTGTACCAAAAAAATTTTGTAAACAATGATTCATTGACATTAACAAACCAAAAAAAAATGTTTATTGATTTTGAATGTTGTTCATGTCTATTTTCTTTTTTGTTTGTTCTTTCTACTTTTTGTAGCCCCCCTCCCCCTGAAAACAGTTTTTTTTCTGGACAAAATTAAATGTTAATTATAAGAAGAAAACTACCATGAAATTACAATTTCACAATGGATGTTTTCATATTTAACACCAGATGTTTTTTTTGTGTTTTCAATTATCTCCATGGTTTATATGAATTCATAAGTAGAGTAAAAGTAATAGGAAGGGTAGCTTACTTGAATATCTGGGTTACCTGTTTTGGTATGGGTTACCTATATCCATATAAGTAGTATACAGTGATGGTTAAGCATAGAATCTATTTTGGCAGAATATCGATAAGGAAAGAACCGAAGTGAAGCGCAATCGGTATGAAAATGCATGAACAATGATATCAGAAATGATGGATTGATATTTACAGAAGGAACAGTTAAGATTGAGACAATTGATTGTTTCGTCCTATTATGGGACTCCTTAGCAGTGTGTATCCACGATCCAACCTCATGAGATTCGATCCTAGGACCTATCAGACTCGCGCCAGAGAGCTTAACCACTAAACCACTGAGGAGTGCCACAATAGCACGAAACGGCCGTCCAGTGCTTCTAGGTTTTTTATGGTGGTCTAGCTTCAATTGACTCATGATTTCAACTATGAAAACAATGAAATCTCCACAAAACCACTTTTAATGTTCATCCTTGTCAATGCATATTTTGCCAGTCATCACTATATCTCTGAGTGTACTCTTTTGTAGCTTGTACAGATAAAGGTTGTTAGAATCTAAGCATCTAACAAAGACTAATCAAATGAATTTCGGAATGTCATCACGAGAAACCATGATCTAATGTAAATAGTTACACATTCTTTGTGTAAATTTAAACTCAGTAGCTTAATTAATAACGCATTTCTGTGTGAAGTGGGAGTGAGAATACTAGGTTTGAGTACTCACTGCAAACATCAACTATTTATTCTCAAATAGAGAGAAAGGAGCGCCCTAGATTTCATTGTTAACTAAACCCATCGTGGATGCGCATTGTTGAGAAGTTCCAGTGCTTCCAGGTTTTCCATCGTGGTCTGGCTTCAATGGACTTATGATTTCAACTATATAACATTACTGAAATCTCCTCAAGACCCGTTTCTAATAAATTAATATTTTTCATAGTTGAAATCATGAGTCAATTGAAGCTAGACCACGATGGAAAATCTGGAGGCGCTGGACGGCCGTTTCGCTCTATTATGGGACTCCTCAGCAGTGTGCATACACGAACCCGCACTCGCGAGACTCGAACCCATAACTTACCAGTCTCGAGCCAGAGCCCTTAACCGATAGACCACCGAGCTGGCACCCAACGGTATTATTAGTAAACCAACGTATGTTCAAAATAGATAGTTTAAGAAAAACTTACTCTGTATGAAAATGGTAACTTTAGCCACTGGTTCATTATCATCATCATTCATAAAAGCTTGACATTGAAATTCAGCATTATCATCTCTGAATGTGTATGCATCAGAAGATATGGCTATTTTATAATCTGTTTGTGGTAGAATTGATAATGTTTCCATACGTGGTGGACTTATCGGTAATAGTTGTGATGGAATAGGAACATCTCCTGGAATTTCTGGTTGTCGATAATACCATATAAGTTTAGGAAATTGATCATTATTATTTACTGGTGGATTATCAGTGAAAACAGCTTGACAATTTAACTGAAATTTAAAGATAAAAAATAGATAATGTACGAGTTCTATGAATCTTCAATAAGATATGAATGAATGTTTGGTTTATGAAAGTTAAGGGTACCAAGTGAACAGTTAACATTTAAAAAGCAATTATCTATCAGGAAAATCTAGGTCTATAGGTTAAGTGCTTTGGAGCGAGACTGGTAGATCCTGGGTTCAAATCTCGTGAGGTGGGATCGTGGATGCGCGCTGCTGAAGAGTCCTATAATAGGACGAAATGACTGTCCAGTGCTTCTAGGTTTTCTATAGTGGTCTAGCTTCAATTGACACACTCTTTAAACTATGAGAACTCAAGGTTATTAGAATTCCAATAGATCTAATCTTTTGTCCTATAGTCTGGTCTAATTATCTTCAAGGAGAAAAATAAAATTCTGATATAGAAATTATTTTCGACAACCCAAAGTTATCGAGGATAGACATAGTTACAATTACATTCAAGAAAGCGTATTCTGGAGAGTATGATGAAAACATTCAATGTTTCCCCAACCGTTGCTGCTACCTTGATATGATGGTCGGGATTGCTTGTAATGATGACTCAACCGAAATATATTGGGTAGGACATATGTTCTTTTAGGTTCTACAATGCCAGGAAGGTCGGTTGAAGAGTGGTAAGACTAAGAGCAGTATACTCAAGGTCCAAGGGCAAAGTCATACTGTTGACTGTACAGAGGTGTGACAGGAGTATGGTGTTTCCTATAGACAACTAGCATGAAAGCGATACTGCCTTCCTACAAAAAAGAGGTGGGATGAGAACATGTCGACTCTAAAAATGTACACCTCACTTTAACCCACAGATTTCCATCTCTGATGGTAAAGTCTCAACAATTACAGAGCTAACACAAAAATCACCCATAAAAAGGTCGTGTGTAACCAGCCTCAAACAGTTGTCTGCTGGGCACTGCAGTAATGCTCTCAGGTCACGAAGACCAACTCTAACCCGATTTCCTTTCCAGGCGTCTCTAGAAGAATCCTTCCACTATCTTAACAACAAAAGAAACGGAAATAATATAAAAGAGTATCCAGTCAAATAAATTTTCTTTTCGAACATATCATATGCTCAGTAGATAATTCTGAACAAACAATTTCCGTGATAACATGTCAGCGGATTTGAATATTTACCTAAAAATTAAGCTATTGACTGAGTTGAATTCTTGTTTTTTAGGATGAACAAGTAGAATAATGCTCAAATATGTTCATTTCTTTACATGAAAAACTGTTTGACTCGTCGCACATAGAGAGCTCTTTCAAAACACATCGCCGGACTTTACCCTTCCTGAATCTTCAAAGGATTACAGAAGTCAGTTAAAAGTTCAATCTTAGAGCATCTAGCCAATTCTGGTCACTCTGCTTCACCAGAAAACGCCTCTAGAATTTTACATACAGTGAGAAATTGTCTCAACAAGAGTGGAAATGAAAAACGTATGTACAGCTGAGGCTATTGTTATCCAGCAGTTTAAGCTTAACCTTTGCATAGCAAAACAGTATGTTGAATCCTTCATTCTTCCATGGCCCTAATCTCTTTTTGTATCATCAATAATCTATCATTCTTACTACTTTCCATCGGTTTTCACAATTATTAAGACTTTTATTAGTTCCGTTGTTAATGGCTACCAAGTGAACAGTGATTTCCATCTTATCACTTTATCACTAGGTGATTATTACATAACAATGTCTCAATAGTTGATTTTCAAATCTTGACAACGTTTATTTACTTATTTATTATTTATTTCAACTCATAAACATTGGTACAAAAAAGGCACCAAATGTATATGCGCCACACTTCGTCATTCCGTTTATGTGAGGGTCGGGATACTGCCTAGGTGCCAAAACTGAAACAGATGGTTTTCTTAGGGGGCCACACTCAGAGCCTTTAACCTAAATATCTGATCCACAAGGTAGTGGAGCATCGTAAGGAGATGCAGTCACATGGTAGCCGGTGATCAACGACTGGTTCACACTCCATTTGATCCCTCAAGATACTGGAGACCACGTGCATCATTATCTTGGAATCAGGGTTTTTAACTCTCCTAGGTAGATCCTCCATATCCACCAACAGAGTTAAAGCGTCGGACAATCACATTTCATCCTCTCACTTTCGTAAACAACAGTAATGCCTCTGGAAGGCGGTAAGTAGAACTTCCTTGACATTGACAGTATACACGTAACCATGTAAGAGTGTTTCTACAGGTAGAACTGACTCTCCTCACCCCCAGTCGTATCGAGGCATTTGTGGGGGGAGTCATGAACACATATGACATGGTGAAAGGATATAATCCCTTGAACAAACTCATGGTGATAAATTAATCAAACATCGTGACCAAGTACAAAATCAACCGCGGAAACTAATGAATGTATAATCTTACTCAAACACCACTCTTAACTATTATCAATTTTTTTGAAGCTTTTAAAAATACTTAAATCTCATAAGACAAGTAAATTAATCTGATTCTAATTCAACAATTTAAAAGATATAAGTTGAACAGAAAATTCAATAAATTATAATAATTGGTCGTGGATGCACACTGCTGAGGAGTCCCATATTAGGACGAAACGGCTGTCCAGTGCTTTAAGGTTTTCCATGGTGTTCTAACTTCAATTGACTCACGCTTTCAGTTATGAAAATACTGAATCTCTACAAAAACCCCTTCTAATAATAAATTATTATAACTTCAAGAATTTTTCTCTTCATCTATTTTATACTACTTATTTATATGAGTAACACATCGATGGGAAGATTCAAATAAACAATACTAAGTGAATTTAAAACTTCACTCCATTGCACAAGCAAGTGGCTATCAGTACTCGGTGACCGAGTGTATAACGTGATGGCATTTGAAACTAGGGTATTAAGTTTGAGTTCGAGAGTGAACATCAACTCTGAGATGTAGGTACATCCAGCTGACGAGTCCTAAATAGGATGAATCGCTCGTCAAACTGGATTCCATTGTTAGCCACTATCCATCTTTGCTTACCATATTTATATAAGTAGTTTTACTAAGACTATCCATATTGATTAGTATTGTTATTTCTTAAACTACTGCCTATCTGGTCGTCTTTCTTTTTGCTTATTTTGTTTCTTCGACAAAAGTCATTTCGAAAAGAGAATTTTTAATTAACTTTTGTAGTTCCCCCCCCCATAGATTAGAATGTGTCCTGTGTTGTTGTGTCAATGAAATGATATACCCATTTAGTTACTAACTTATAAAGATATTGAATTATTGATGATTCACTATAGTGATAATCATGAAAAACAGGATTAAAATGAGAAGAAAATAGGAGTCTATTTTCTTTTCTTTTTTGTTGTTGTTGGTTCCTTTGGTTTTATACAAAGTTTTTCTTCTATTTCATTCGTTTTTCTTTTAAAACCGATTGCATCATCAATACAAAATGAAGATAATTCAATGAAAGAAATGACTTAAGTCTATTTTAAGTAGATTAGTCTATGATAGAATAGAACGATAGAGACTCAGTGTGTCATAGAAGAAGAAGAAGAGGGAGAGTAATTCAGTGACGAAAACTGTCGTTTGGACGATTTTATTTACTTAATTTATACAATCGTATTTGTGATCAATTTTATTTGATCACTTAGGGTTCTATAGGAAGATGGAAAGGTGATAAATAATTTAGAAAAAACTTGGCCCCCAAATGCCCTGGTACGGCCAAGATTGGGGAGAGTTAGCTATCCTTTGTAAAATACTCTAACTTGGAAACGCATATACAGTCAATGTCAAAGAAGTCCTACTCACTGACTTCTAACGGCATTACTGTTGTTTATGAAATTGAGAGGAGGAAAACTGTGTCCGGCCTTTCGACTAGGTTGATGGATATGGAAGATCCACTTAAGGGAGTTGGAAAACCCTAATTTCAAACCGATGGTGCATACGAGCTCCAAGATCCCGAGAGAACAAACGGCGTATGAACTTACTGTTGGTCACCGGCTACCATGAGACTGTATCTCCTAACGTTACTTCACTGCCCTGTGAATTAAATTTCTGATTAGAAGGCTCGAGGAGCAGTGCCCTAAGAAAGTCACCTGTTTCTGTTTGAACCCTCAATCAGTATCTCAGCCCTCACATATATCGAATGAAATGTGACGTATATATATTTTGTGCCCCCCTTGTACCAATCTCTTTCTTACAAAGTTTTTATCTAACCCTAGACTTCAAATATCGATCTGTTAGATTCTTATTTGACGGAATCCATATTTAACTACTTTAGAAAAACTTTTAATAATTCACTCCCCCCCCTCCAAGTTTCCATTAAAACACTTCATCTTAAAAGGTAAGTAAATATTTATACTACTAACAAGTTAAAAGTAATAAAACAAAATATAGTAATATAAATAAATAACATACATCTAATGCTCTTTGAATACGTGCCAAAATTGTATATTTTGTTTTATCCATAGGATAAATAGTATTTGTTGATGAATCAATCTTTAATTGGAAATTACGATCTATGAATTCAACAACAAAAAATAGATTGTTATATCATTACCATAGAGTGAATCAGTACAATACAGATATAAGCCAACAATATCCTAATCAGGCTTTCCATAACTATGCAGTAACATACGAAATGACTATACCAATCAAGAGACAATTTATAAGTCAATGGTAACAGTGGAACAGATTACATAACTAAACATAATAAGTAAATAAGTACAAATCGGTAGTGTGATGTATTGTTTTGGCTCACAAATGCCCTGATATGGCCGAGAGTGGGGAGAGTCCGCTCTACCTCTCCAAATGCTCTCACATGGTTGCGCGTACATAGCCTCTGCCAGGGAAGTCCTACTCACTACCTTCTCATGACAGCGGTGTTGTTTACAAAATTGAGAGGACGAAAAGCGAATGTCCAACGCTTTAACCGGGTTGGTGGACACGGAAAGTCCACCTAGGGGAGTTGGAAAACCCTGATTCTAAACCAATGGTGCGAATGTGCTCCATTTTCCTGAGGGAACAAATGGCGTATGAATCAATCGTTGGTTACCGGCTATCATGAGACTACATCTACTCACGATGCTCCACTGCTTTATGGATCAGACCTTTAGGTCAAAGGCTCCAGGTGTGGTCCTCTAAGAAAACTACCTGCTTCAGTTTGAGCACCTGAGCAGTGTCACAGCCTTCACACAAATCAAATGAGATTTGTGTGGCGCATATATATCTGGTGCTTCCTTGTACCAATATTTATTTGTTTAAATAAATGAATAATAATAATAGATGTATTGTTTTGACGGAACCCTTTCCTAAACACGAAAGAATATGTTCACTAACTCGTTGTCTGGTTATGAGTCCAATAAAGCTTTCTCCACAGGAGCATCTGAATTCATAGATACACATAGATGTAGCAGAACCACGTGACTTCTCTTTTGATTAAATAATTTCGCATAACCATATAAATATTACTGTATATTAGAGTAAACGGTGATGAGAATCTAATCGGTAACCTCATTATGTTCTGTCATATTATGAAAAGATGGAATTTATGGAGTTCTAATGAGAAGCTATTACCAGTGGATTCCTATCCGTGTCAAGTGTGAGACATTTACTCACGGAGTGGGTTGCTCAAGATCATAGGCTGATTGAATTTAGATATTAACATCGTTGGATGCCGGCTCAGTGGTCTAGAGGTTAAGCGTTCACACGCCAGACACAGAATCTATTTATAATCTAGTTACTTAATAATGGTCCAATAAGAATACATGTAACTCCGCCTGTAGCTCCTCCGGGGGCTACTGGCGGTCCCGAGCCCGGGTAAAGGAGGAGGGTTAGGCATGGGGTTAGCGACCCCATCCCGTAGAAAACCAACTCGCTAAAAAAACGCTAACCAGAAAAAATTATTCAAACCATTTAAACTCTGCCCTGGGAGTAGAAGGAATAATTATGACGTCTCATGATGAAAGCCGGAGTTCCTTCGGAAGTCATGAGACCGATGCACCTTCTAACAACCAGAGCAACAATTTTTATAGGTACATGGAATGTCCGTACAATGTGGGAGACCTGAAGAGTCTTCCAAATTGCTGCAGAAAGAATACATGTAATAATAGTCTATAGATAATTCCTAGAAGTTAACATACATTTATTCTTCGTGAGGATATAATAGTGGAACAGACACAATCAGATTAGACCAAGCGCTTAACAAAGTTATCAATGTGGTAACTATATTAAAACAACAACAACTGAATTTCCCAAATTTTACCCTGTAAACTAATCTAATAATGAAAATTCACTTGATGTTGTTTACTTGTATCTTCCCATTGTTATTTAGGACTGCAATTGATCAGTCTCTTATGAGGATGTGTACATCCTGTACGGACTGCGTCAATATTGCCTGAAGTTATAAACTTTATAAGCAAAGATGGATAGTAGTGGAAACCAGAAAATAAGTTTCGTCCTATTGGGGGCTCGTCAGCTGGATATACCTACAACTCAGAGTTGATGTTCACTCTTAGACTCGAACCCAGTACCGTTCTCTCCAAACGCCATCGTGTGTTGTTTACTTATATCTTCCTATTGTTAAATAGGACGAAACGCGCGTCCTGGATTCCAATCCTAGGTCACTATCTACGCTTATAATCTAATATTTTGATGTAGGTTTGTTCTCTGAGCTGGATGGTTTGGTTGTGGAGCTTTCATCGTCCTTCTGAACGACATCATCAACACAAACTTCAGGTAGAAGTTTGTACATCAGTAACTACCAACAGACTGGACTAATGTAGGTTATAGAAAATTTTATCACACAATAATCATTCATCTTAGTAAGAGAACAAAATTACAGTTTAAATGATACCTTGTACTGATTCTGTTATTTGTTCTTCTTCTTCTTCTACTTCCTTCATAGATGTAGTTGTTTCTTCAACGGATTCCGTAACAACAGTCACCGCTGTTTCTTCATCTCCTTTGATGATTTGATCATCTGTGATCTTTGTTGTAAATTTAAAATATGATGATCCATACTCTTGAATAGGTGGTAAATCATCTCTTAATTCAATATCAACTGGGATTGGTACACTAACAACGATAATACAACGACCACGTATATGATCTTGAATAATCGATTTACGTAAACCTTTTATATTAAGATGACGTCCATCTTGAATTTCCACATATTCACCAATTCGACTAGGATTAATTGGATTACTTAGATGATCTATAAATTGCCATGTATAACTAGAACTCTTTAGATCCACTTCTAAGTCAAAATTATCTATGGAATATACAAAGAACAAAAACAAACGAAGTTTACTTTATATTTAGCTAATTCTGACAAGATTACTTACTCCCACTCTTTCTTCTGATGGTTGACTGGATTATGAAGGTCTTTACAGCTTAGGGGAAGCAAGGAATACAACGGACAGCTTGCATGCAACTAGATGATTTAAACTTTGAACATGAGCTAGTTCTTCTATCTTATGCATACTAACAGGTGCATATAGAGACAACGAGTGTAACAACAGCCTCTGCATTACTAAACCTCAACATATACAAAGGAGGAAGAAACATCCTCAAATAAAACACGAAGAACACCTAACCAATCACACTTGATGGAGAAACTCTGGAAGAGGTGGGATCTTCCACGTGCCTGACTGGATAGCACCATCGATGAACATGGACAATCTGTTACAGACGTAAAGGCTAGGATTGGCAAAACGAGGGCAACATTCATACAGTTGAAGAACAGATTGGACTTAAAACAACTGTCTGTCAGTCAACATCAAAGACACAATCTTCAATACGAATGTAAAAACAATCACTCCTATTGTACGAAACTGAAACTTGGATAACTACAATAACTATCATCAAAAATGTACAAGTATTTGTTAAAAATTGCCTACACAAGTTACTCCATGTCTGTTGATGGGAAACAATCAACAACAATCTACTGTGGGAAAGAACAAACCAGCTCCCATCTGAGTATGAAAGTATGAAAAGACGTTGAAAGTGGATAGGACACAAAAATTGTGGAACTAATCAAACTACATCACGAGGCAAGCGCTAACTTTTAATCGTGAAGGGAAGCAAAAAAGAGGAAGGCCGAAGAAAACACTACACCTAGAATTGAAATCAGACATGAAAATAGTGAATAACAACTGGAAAGGATTGTCCAGGATAGAGTTCGATGGTGAATACTGGTGGGCGATCTACGTTCTTCCATGAAGGGGTAATAGGCGTAAGTCCAATCAATGATTCTATGTTTTTTTGTTTAGTATTTATAAAAGAAATTGAGATATAGACGTGATTCATTGTTCATCAATAGTAAAAGGTAAAATAACGATTCATTTAAGTAATCTAATCAGTAAAAAAGTTACTTATCAAAACGTAAATAATTCAAAAGTAATTGACAGAAGAAAAGAAAAAGAAAACATATCTGATTAAATTTGTACAATGTAAACTAGATGTTACACTAGACGGCAATTTCGTCCTAGAATGAGTCTCTTCAGCGGTACGCATCCACGATCACGCATGTGAGACTTATGCGTGAACGCTTAACCTCTAGATTATGGCTCATAATAGATTTAGAATAAGTTTATACATGTATAAAATAGATGTTATACTAGATGGCCATTTCATGCTGGTATGAGTCTCCTCAACCATCGCGAATACTAGTCAGCATAGTGCGTCGTGGTAATTAGTGTTCAGGCATACGTAACACGTGGCCCAACCATCTCAGTCGATGAAGATTCATGACCTTATCAACTGATTAACCATCAATCCCTAATACCCTGTGTCTAACCTCACTATTACTTACCCGAGGATTCCAGCAGATGCGAGCAATATTTCTAAGGCATCTGTGATCAAATACTAGTAACTTACGAATATCTTCTACTCCTAATGAGATTCTTGTTTTAAACACATTATACAATGAAAACCTTGGCGTGTAAGTGATATAGAACAGTTTTTTAACATCCTGAAACGAATGACTTCATGAGTAAAACATACTTTTGATATACATTAATCGAGTCACTTAATGGTGTAGGATAGATTTTAAAATAACTTACGAATTAGCGGTCTGCTTGAATATCTGAGCTACCAACTAACATCTTGATATTTCAAAATGTTATCTGTTTACTGTTTGTTTGTTTTAACACATCATTAAGGCTATTAGCCTCATAACCTATTCAGGTACATTTATGAAAAGCTTACGACCTATCGCCGTACAAACTACAAAAGAGTACAATCAGAGATATCATGATAGCTGGCACAATATACATTGAAAAGAGTGAACAGCCTTCAAATGTGGATTCGTGAACTGCTAACATCAAACTGACGGACACTCAATACTTCTCATAAGGTTCGATCAAGAAATAAGAATAGGAAGCTTGTTGAAATGCTTTGTGCTGATAATTCCATATTGAATGTAGCTAATAATGATAATAAGATGAAGTGCACTAAAAATCAGATCAGAATTGATGATTTTCAACTGTAGAACAACTAGACTTCAGTAGAAATATATTATGTACAATACATAAAAAGAATCATTTACATACCTAACACTAAACATGTTAATTTTAAATCTTCTCCAGGTATTCCAGCTGCATTGCCATCATTGTCAAGTCCATCAATTTGTACCTTGATTGATCGACCGCTTACTGAAATCGTAAATAAGTAGATAAAAACATTATACTAAAAGACTTTAATGATAATGAAAGCTGACTCAGTAGTCTTTTGTTTATATTAGATTAATATTTAAAGACTTTGATAATTTACAATTGAGTGACATTGAATTGCTCAAAGTAATACTTTAATGGTTAAAGTCCTCAGTTTTACAAACATTGAGTCACAAGTTTGAACTTCATTCTATCCATTTAAATCAGGACAAGTCAATAGTATTGTGGTGTGGACTACTTATATCCACATAAGTAGTATATGACGATGGTCAGGCATTGGATGTATTCCACTAGAACATGGATAAGGAAAGAACGTAAACAAAACGCATTCCGTATGAAAATGGATGAACAACAATAATCAGAGACGATGGACTGATATTTACAGAAGAGACAGTCAAGATTTAGACAATTGATTGATAGTTTGGAAGTTAACTGTTTACTATATGGTTGTCAGAATTCAGAGTGAGATAGTCTGTAATTTTGTGTTCAAATATATTCGATTATGAGATGGTGGAGAATATTTGTAGCTCAGGTGGGTGATTTTGATGTAGGTTTATTCTCTGAGTTGGATGGTTTGATCGTGGAACTTTCGTCGTCCTTCTGAACGACATCATCAGCACAA
>NC_031496.1:33016190-33020751 GCF_000237925.1 Schistosoma mansoni
CCGAAGGTTGATCAATTGAGTAAGGTTGTAAGAACTCCGACATAATAGTGGGGAATAGAGTGAGGAAATGTGTGCTAACATCTAATGGAGGAGAAACTTAGTAGGTCAATCGGATGATTTTGATGTAGGTCTATTCTCAGAGCTAGATGGTTTGATCGTGGAGCTTTCGTCGTCCTTCTGAACGACATCATCAGCACAAACTTCGGGTTGGAACAAAAATCAAACCAATAGGAGATACAACCAAATTAAAGAAATAAACAATGACAGATTTAAAGTCAATAAAAACCAATCAACATCGTGGTGCACAGGACAAGCTATGAATCACATGTGGAGAAATTCAAACACTTCACTTCTACCCGAAGTTTGTGCTGATGATGTCGTTCAGAAGGACGATGAAAGCTCTACGACCAAACCATCCTAGCTCAGAGAACAAACCTACATCGAAAACATTCGATTGTCCCCATCCGTTTTCTATTCACTAGAGTAAAGCACACTTTCCCTCTCTCTTACACTCATATTTATGAAAAGTGTAGTTCAAACCTTAGTAAATTGATCAACATTTGGTTAGTTGTTTTTTATGTATTCTTGAAGAAATCTTAAAGTTCCCTATGATCTGTTGTATCTCAACAAGATATAATGAGTGAATTATGACTGTTCAATATATTCATAGTTGAAAGCGTTAGTCAATTGAAGCTAGACCACCACGGAAAACCTGGAAACACTGGACGGCCGTTTAATTCTATTATGGGACTCCTCAGCTGTGCGCATACATGATCCCGCCTTGCGAGCGAGATTCGAACCCAGGATCTACCAGTCTCGCGCCAGAGCACTTAACCAATAGACCACTGAGCCGGCATCCAACGTTCAGTATTAGCCTAAAGTCATCTGTATTTAGTTAAATAGAAAGAAAAGTATTCTGTTAAGTAATCCATTTAAGTTTATATGATGTAAATCTAGTTAACTTACTATCATATACAGGTACAGGATGTTTAGACCAAATTGGTTTATCACTTTCATCAGCTGGTACAATCATAATAGGATAATAATCGGATTGATATCTTTTCAATGGACTAGATTTCTTTCCACTGACATCTACTTCACCTCGTTCTTGTTCTTCTTCTTCTTCCTCCTTATTACTAGATTCATCTATTTCTTTGACAATGGCATTAAATCGTATTTTCAATGGTTTAGTTGTATAATGTGGATTAGTTATAATGAGACTACCTTCTTTACTATTGAATATAAATGATTCACCTAATTCACCAGTATGTGCTGGTAAACCACTAATATAAGCTAAATCATATGAATAGCGAATTAATTGTGGATTTGTTGTATCATCTAATGGTGAATCCGTTGATGCTACTGTAAATATAAAGAAAAAGAGAAAACAACAGTGAGTAATGATAAATGATAATGCATAGTTTAAAAGTATTATTATAGTACTGTTCTTGTGTGTCCTACTGATGCCAATAGATATAAGTAGTATGTATCATCGATAGAAAGTGAAATGCCTAGTGGTAGAAGATTAACAAGATCAAAAAAAAGTGAACGAAAACAAAGAATGATTGGTGTGAAAATGAAGGAACAATGAAGTATTAAACGATTGATTGACATTTTGCAAGTGTTTTTTCATAGTTGAAATCATAAGTTAATTGAAGCTAGACCAACCATGGAAAACCTGGAAGCACTGGACGTCCTATTGTGGGATTCCTCAACAGTGCGCATCCACGATCCCGCCTCGCGAAATTCCAACTCATGACCTACCAGTCTCGCATCAGAGCACTTAACCGATAGATATATGTTCAGAAATATGAAACATTAATTAGTTTAGAATGATGTTTTATGTTTATTCACACTTTTCTATGCACTAAGATCATAGTTACATAGTTGTACCGAAAAGTCTGTTGTATATTACAGGAAATTGTCAGGAATATATAACTTCTGTATTTCTAGTAAGAAGTCGTTACCAATGAATTTCGATCGATGTCTGGTATGAGATAGCTATCCACCTCAGAAAATGGATTAAAGGTTTCTCAAGATCATAAATTGATTTAGCTTGGACATTAAAACAGTTGGATGTTAATTAAATGGTCTAAAAGTTGAGTGTTCATGCTCCAGACTAAAACTCTCCTGTTCGAGCGCCTCATGTAGGATCGTGGATGAGCGCCGCTCAGGAATCCCATACTGAGACGAAACAACCATCTATTAGTTTCAGACTTTCAATGCTCAGCTAGCTTAAATCGACTCGCGAGTTCATCTTTGAGAATATTAGAGTCGAATTTGAATATTTCATCCTTTATACTGGTTCAAATGCTAATGGTCCAAATGCCCTGGTACGGTCGAGAGTGGGGAGAGTCAGCTCTCCCTCTCCAAATGATCTCACATGGCCACAATTATATAGCCTCTGACAGGGAAGTCCGAATCACTGCTTTCTCGCGCCACCAGTGTTGTTTACAAAATTGACAGGACGAAAAGCGAATGTCCGGCGCTTTAATCGAGTTGGTGGACACATAGAGTCCGCCTATGGGAGTTTGAAAACCCTGATTCTAAATCAATGGTGAACATGGGCTCCAGTATCTTGAAGGAACAAATGGCGTATGAATCAATCGTTGGTCACCGCCTACCATGGGACTGAATCTCCTCACGATGCTCCACTGCCTTATGGATCAGATCTTTATGTCAAAGGCTCCGGATGTGGTCCCCTAAGAAAACCATTTGCTTCCGTTTTGGCATCTGGGTAGTATCATAGCCCCCACACAAATCAAATGAGATTTGTTTGGCGCATATATATAGGGTGCCCCCTTTAACAATATTTATGTGATGAAATAATAAATAAATAAAGGTAAAGATAAATAACTGTGAATGAAAGAAGATCTAAAATGTTCATTTGCTAATCGCTTTCGAATATTTCAAGAAGGATACTTAGTATAATTGATCAACTGAAGATATGTACCTAATTCTACTAAGAACTTGTATTACTTGGAAATGTAGAATTTCTACAATCTAATTAATAGATTCAATTAAAGTAGGCTGATTTCTCTATTCTACTAATGTAATTGCTCTGAGAGAACTATGTGAAGAGCAACTAATAACATTTTAATTAAATTAATTCATGAGTCAATTAAAGCTAGATGACTATAGAAAACCTGGAAGCACTAGACGGTGATTTCATCCTAGTATAGGACTCCTCAGCAGTGAGCATCCACGATCCCGCCATACAAGATTGCAATACAAGACCTATCGGTCTAGCGGGCGAAGGCTTAACCTCTAGACTACTGGGCCGGCATCCAACAGTGTTATTGTCTATTTTCAACCATAAAAAAGGGGGTTGAATTTTCTCATCACGGCGAAGGGGTTTCATTAAACTTCAGTATACACCTAGTTTTGGAGAATACCATAAAAACTGTATTAAAATGAATCTTCTGACCTGTTTCAACTATATGAATATTTGATAAACAAATATTTACTAATTTATTTATGCATATATATAGTTGAAATCATGAGTCATTTGAAGCTAGATCACCATGGAAAACTTGGAAGCACTAGACGGCTGTTTCGTTCTATTATGGGACTCCTCAGCAGTGCACATTCACGATCCCACCTTGCGAGCGAGATTCGAACCCAGAACTTATCAGTCTCGCGTCAGAGTACTTAACCTCTAGAACCACTGAGCAAGCCGTCATCCAACGGTGTTAATGTCTAACTTTAACCAATCTACGAAGTTGAGCAACCATTTCACTATAATGATAACAAATTATAGAAATAGGACAATGAGAAAAAAGAAGAATAGGAAAGAATCATAATCATAAACTTACATTTAGCAACAGCACGTATCTCATCCGTTTTAGCATCATTTATAGTTAAACTAATTTGTTGTTTATCTTTATCCATAGGACTTATGTCAATTATCACTTTATCATCTGTTCCTATAAAAATGAAACAATAAAGAAATAGAATTAATAATGAAATTTACTTACGCCTGTTACCCCCCCCCAACTTTGTGGAGGAGGAGCATAGGCTGTTAAGAATGAAAATGTATATCCAATTTACATTCATTTGTTTATATGTATGAAAAAATGGAAACGATTAGGGGGTACACAGTGATACAGTATCTACCATTAGAAACTTAAGAAACGAAAAGACAGTTAAATAACCCTGTAAACAATCATTTCCATAAAAGGATTCTTTTACCCCATCCACCCTATCCCATCCCACCCCTGTAAATCTAAATACATATTTAAGAAATAAACAATGATAATGACTAATGACTTTCCTTCTTATGCTATCTATCCTGTCATTCAAACAACACGTTCTTCATTTCATTGAATTCAGTGGAAAGTGTGTGTGTGTGTATGTGTACAAGGAGAGGGGGGTAATTATTTACATAATTTAAAACTGTTTATATTGAAATCAATTCAATGATTATTGGCTTGATGTTGTTTACTTATATCTTCCCATTGTTATTTAGGACTGTAATTGATCAGTCTCTTATTGGCATATGTGCATCCTGTACGGACTGCCTCGATATTCCCTGAAGTCACAAGCTTTATAAGCAAAGATG
>NC_031496.1:33020951-33024853 GCF_000237925.1 Schistosoma mansoni
ATATCTGTATATGCGATCTTTTCTCACATATTACTATCACTGAAGTAACTACTTCCATGAATTTGATGTTCATCTTGTTGTACTAATGCGGTAATGACAACTTGGACCGATGTATATATGTACATGATCCCACATTATAGCTGACTGATTGACTAAGTGACTATATAAGCTCAAGGGAATCTTAGAAATATTTTGTTGCAGGTTATAAATCTAGTCTGATTGCATATAAATGATTCAACTTCAATGAACATAACGGGTTGGAGAGAATGCTGGTCGGCGGCCTATGCTCCATTGGGGAGTAACAGGCGTAAGTAAAATAAATCAGTTCAATGTTTTATATTCACAAAATAAACTCTTGTTTACAAAATAAAATGAAATAAACATTTACCATCAACTGGAAGTATATCCTCTGGTTTCAAACTCTGAACTGTACTCAATGGTTGTATATTAGTAAAGAATAAATCCGATGAATATGTTTGTGGTGATTCATTCAATAAATGATCTTCTTTAGGCCATATTGTTACAAGGCAACGACCTTTCTTAGGTGTATTATATTTAATATTTGAAATCTTCATTTGATTTCCTTCATTTGTTATTCTATCACCAATTTCACTAATATCAGCTGATTCACCATCCATTTGACGCCAATCCCATCCATAAGTTGCTTTATTACTAATATATGGTTGACCAGTATTAGGATCTAAAATAAAATTTATGTTAAAAAAAAAAAAGAAAAGTTAACTAATCTGTATATCGGTTATATCGATTGCCTGAGTGCTCTGTTTAATATATATGACATGATGACCCCTGTCAATCAGAGAGGAGTGAATTATCGATCGTACCAGTGATACACAATATCAGTACGAGTAGTCTGGAGCACTTGTCGGTCCTGATATCTGCCTAGCCCAGCCAGTTAAATCCAGAACACCAATAACAACCTCTGCACTATGAATCATTATTGTCAAACATACTGGGTTTATATACCAAACAGATAGACCATATCGTACCATAACACAGAAAATAACATGTGGCTGTGAATAGGGGGAACACTAATTAATGGACTAGGGATAACTCAGGAATGGTAAATCGTATAATAATAGTCTATGGGTCACAATTAAGCTTATAATAAGAGGGACAAGTATATGAATAGTTTAGTTACTTAACAATTATACAATGGGAAATATACATAACATGTTTGTCCATAAATAGTTCTCGAAATTTACCATTCATAAATCGCTTCGGGATATAACAATTTATATATAGAAACAAGATTATAACTATTCGGATATTTACAATTGATTGATCAATGTCATGCGTGTCAAGTCCTTCTAAGTACAGATCGAATGCTATCGATCTAGTTACAATGTGGCCACTAGTCTAAGTGGCTCCACACTGCGTGCACTATGTTGAGATAAGATGGTGGTTAGAGGTGGTCAACAGGAAACCCTAGACCCAGGTTTCATGCTACTTGGCATTCGTCAGCAAGGTGTACTTGTAATCTTGAGGGAACTGTTGCTCCCTGACGGATTCGACTCCGTGTCACTCAGCTTCATAGTCAGAGACGTCACCACTGAGCTACTCGGGCCGCGACCAACCTCCTGTAGGACGGGATCGAATCCATCGGGGAGCACCAGTTCCCTCAAGATTACAGGTACACCTTGCTGACGAGTGCCAAGTAGCACGAAACCCGTGTTCAAGGTTTCCTGTTGACCACCTCCAAACATCATCTTATTCATATATTTATTTGTATGCCCTGCTACTATCATTGTCCGTCGAAAGTCACTTATAAAATACAGTTAGTATGCATAACTACATTTACGCTTTGAAATTTGATGATAAACCTAGTTGAAGGGATTTCGTAAAGAGCTTCGTTTAGATCATTGATCGACTCGTCATTTAATAAGGATCCAGTAGTACGAAAATGCATGAATAATAATCAGAGACAATGGACTGATATTTGCAGAAGGACCAATCAAGATTGAGACAATTGATTGATAGTTTGCAAATGAACTGTTTACTGTATGGTTATCAGATTTTACTGAGATAGTCTGTATATTTCATGTCGAATACATTCGATTGTCTTCAGTCGATGTTATTCATCACTACAGTATACGCATCTATGATCTTGTTCAAGGATGTTGTAAACTTGTAACTATGCCAAGACTGCAAGAACTGAGAATATATCCATCAAATATCATTATTAAGTTTGCTTTGATTTGAATATTTTCTAAGGAGATTTGAATAGTTTAGCGTTTAAATTTCATCATCAAACTGACATTCATTTGAACATTATTGATCATTAGAGTTCAGTGGATTACCATTTTCGATAGTAGTTTACAAACTTTCCGTAAAGTACATTCCTAATCTGACACATGGCTCATCCTCGAAATCTTGAAATCGATCAGTATAAAGAATCCTTTTAGCTAATGAGCCAGAGCCAGACCTTCAATAGAATAAATTTAGTTTATTCTGAATCAAATATACAATGAAAACTAAATACTTTGAAGATAAAAGGGATTTATACTGGTTGGTTCCGTTCAATTCTAATTCATTTTAGATCTCTAGGACCATTCCATTAAAACCAGGCGAACAAATTATCACTTAGTATTGTTTGGTTTGTTTGAATCTTTCCATTGGTGTTTTTAGGACTGCAACTGGTCAGTCTCTAATTGGCATATGTGCATACTGTGCGTATTGCCTCGATATATCCTACATTCACAAGCATTGTAAGCATAGATGGACTCAGTGGTCGAGTGGATAACGAGATGGCGTTTGAAGCGAAAGTTACTGGGTTCGAGTCCCAGAGTGAACATCAACTCTGAGATGCAGGTACATCCAGTTGACGAGTTCCAAATAGGACGAAACGCGCGTCATGAACAAATTATCATTGAAATGTAAATGAATGTATATACCTCCTATACTACTGAAATGAACAAACAAAAAGGTACTCCTTTCGTTCATAGAGAGAATATAACCAACAGTATAGATATTTAACAAGGATTTTAGAACTTACCAATTGCATGACATGTCAATTCTGTATCACTACCTTCTGTTGTAGTAAATAAGCCATCATCAGAAATTCCTTGAACTTTAACATAAACACCTTATAAAAGGCGGAGGGGGGGCGGGCAGCGGAGAATAGGAATAAAACACAAGTAAACATGATGAGTTAGTAAGTAATCAACAGTTTCTTAGGTAGAGAATAGAATTCGTTCCCGTGTCACCCAGTTTCACAGTTAGAGACGTTACCACTGAGCTATCCGGGCCCGAATACCGATATACAATAGACAGAATTTCTATAGGATCTTAGTGATTATTCACAGAGAGTAAAACTATTTTATAATGAGAATATTAGAGCGTTAATTAAAAAGTCTCTTTTGAAAGAATGAAATAGGATGTATCCATTATATTCGTTACTTGATCAACGCAGAATACGATATAGAACTACGTCACTGGAACGTATAGAACCCCCACAGTCTCAAAATCAGAAGACAGGAGAAAGGTAGGGAAGTGTTTGTTGGATAACAATCAAAATGTACAGAAATTCATGAGTATTTACAGATATTAGCGTTTGTTATATCAACATTATAATTCAAGCAATCCGTAAAGAGGAAATGTTATGCTACTGTCCAATAGTAGCATGCTACATTGATATTTTAGAAAGCTCCATTACGTTCTGATTGTATGGAAACTCCGTCTCCAGAGGCTCCGTCATAGTTCTCGGAAGCCGTCCCAACAGCAACAAGTTTAGTGTTCAATAAATGATGTCATTACTATAATTGGAAACGATCCATAATGATGGAGTTTTGTTCTCTGAGCTAAATGGCTTGGTCGAAGAGTTTTCATCGTGCTTCTGAACGACATCAACAGTACAAACTTCGGGTAGAAATGAAGTGTTCGAA
>NC_031496.1:33025053-33028966 GCF_000237925.1 Schistosoma mansoni
GATGTCGTTCAGAAGCACGATGAAAACCCTACGCCCGAACCATCCAGCTCAGAAAATAAAACTCCATCAAAATCATCGACCTCAGCTACAAATCTTATCCACCATCTCACGATCCTTAATGGCAACGAAATGATGAGTACAATAGCTGATATCAAAAGCATGTTATATATATCAGGACATTTAACTCAGTAATAAATTATCATAAAGCAAAGTATAAAGTAACTTATTATGGTTGATCTATATGAGATCTCTATTCCTACATACATGTATTAGTGTTAGACTGTTACATGTTAATTTAACACATTGTGTCAAAGTACTTCCATAGCTAAGTGGAAAACGTAATGGCGTTTGAAGCGAATGGTACTGGGTTCGAGTCCCAGAGTGAACATCAACTCTGAGATGCAGGCAAATCCAGCTGACGACTCCCAAAAATAGGACGAAACGCGCATCCTAGATTCCACTGCTAGCCACTATCCATCTTTGCATAGAATAAATGTATGACGGAAAGATAAGAGAATAAGTTTTGTGATCTTTGTGACCTTTGTTTCAAGGACATATTAGTGATGTATATATAATCATGAGTTGTGTGCCTGTTCGTTAAGATTATAGATGTCACTAATGAATCAACATAGTACCTAGCAAGAGTGTTTACTGACCCATGTTGTCTTAATCTCAAATTACTTCATCAACAAGACTAAACGCTGAAAATAAGTTTCCTTTAATTGTATTTTCATTCATCAAATCAAGATCTAATTGACCAGGGGCCAATGTTGGGAATAGTAGATCCTCAGAAATTAATTGGTAAACTCATTTTCGTAGTTTTATTTTGGAAATTTTAATTAACCATTTTCGCGCCAAAAGTGCTCAACTTAAATGTCATTGGCTCGTTTTGGGTTTTAGTACGCTATTTTGTGACCTTTGTTTCAAGGACATATTAGTGATGTATATATAATCACGAGTTGTGTGCCTGTTCGTTAAGATTATAGATGTCACTAATGAATCAACATAGTACCTAGCAAGAGTGTTTACTGACCCATGTTGTCAATCCACACATCACCATGGCCAGAAGAAATCAAAAGATTTGGACTCCATCATGAAGAACATTTACGGTTACAAAAGATAGACATAATAAGTATAAATATTATTTTCATAGTTGAAACCGTGAGTCAATTGAAGCTAGACCACCATGGAAAACGTGGAAGCACTGGACGGCCGTTTCGTCCTATTATGGGACTCCTCAGCAGTGCTCATTCACAACCACGCCTCGAGAGCGAGATTCGAACCATTCTCACGCCAGAGCACTTAACCGATAGACCACTGAGCCGGCATCCGATGGTATTTATGTCTAACTCCAACCAATCCACAAAATCTGAGTAACCGTTCACCAACTGTCTTCAGTGAGTTCCTATCTCACAACGAAACGGCCTAGCTTCAATTGACTCAAGCTTTGAACTATGAAAATAATGAAATCCCTACAAAACCCCCTTCTGATAATAACTCAATTTACTTACCATCCTTTCTTACTAATGATGTATCTGTAGTGATACCACTAATTTCTTCAGATATTACACCTAAATTAAATGGCTCTGATTGATAATGTTTGATACGATCACCATCTTTAATATCACCAATACAATGACCCCATGCATTCCAACGTAAATCTTGTTCACCAGGTATTTCAATTTCTTTTAATATTAATGTATTTCCACTAATTTGTGCATTACTAGACCATGGTATTAAGTAAGCATGTTTTTCAGGATCAATAAATTGCCAACCAATTAAAATTTGATTATCTTTTAAAATTTCTTGAGTTTTGGTATCTAATTGAAAAGTTTTATTTTGAAAAAAAAAACAAAAATTTTTTTTAAAAATCGATTTTTTTCCAAAGAGTACGACCCCCTAACTTCAAAAGTTATAAAACTCAAATAAACAGTTGACAACCACTTAGTGTTAGGAAAAGACGATAGGTGTGGATAGGATATGCATTGCAGAAATAATCAAACTGCCATGTAGCACGAAACTCGGGTCCAGGGTTTCCTGTTGACCAACTTCAACCACCATCTTATCTCAACATGGTGTACGCAGTATTGAGTCACCTAGACTAGTGGACACATTGCAACTTGAGAGATAGCATTCGATCGGTACTAAGAAGGACTTGATACACATGACATTGATCATCACCCAGTGATCAATCGATTGTGATAATCAAACTGCATTACAAGCCATGTGTTAACCTGGAATCCCGAAGTGAAACGGAAAGGATGGATACTAAGGAACACACTACTTCGAGAATTACGAGCAGATATGTAAACGATGGATAACGATTGGAAAGGATTGTCTAGGACACAGTTGAATAGAGAATGCCATTAGGTGGCCTATGCTCCTCCTTTACGAGGGGTAACAGGCGTAAGTAATTTATCGTATTTTAGTATTCAGAACATATTTGACGGCTCTCATAGTTTTCATATATGGGATAGTATGCATATTAAAGAAAATCAAATGTTGAGAGATATCTAAAATCACCAGGTTTGTTATCCACATGAAACTGACGACTAATGAAAAGTTAATCGGTGTCAATTTCCCAGTCGTAAGGGAAGTTGGTCGTCTCTGAATAGGTCACTGATAGCGTCTATGCTTGTGACACTTATTGACGTGGATTCGATTCCCACCACCTCTCTGATGACTGTAGAGAAACCTTTTTGACATGTCCCGATTAAAACCCAACCCACATGGAGAAAAGTTTCCTGCCTAACATATCCAACCATCTATCATCAAAAGGTAGTGAACGGGATGTCAAATCAGTTACACTAGTAGACATATTATGATTTGACTGATAGGAATCAATCAATATTAAAGCTAGACTAACATGATATTGGTCACTATTCACTGGTCAATCAATTCACATGATCTAATTATTTTATATTAAGTAATAGAAGGTCCTCAAATGCCCTGGTATGGCCGAGAGTGGGGAGAGTCCGCTCTCCCTCTCCGAATGCTCTCACATGGCCACGCATATTTACCCTCTGCCACGGAAGTCCTACTCACTGCCTTCTCGTGACATTACTGTTGCTTACGAAGTTGAGAGGACGAAAAGAGAATGTCCGGCACTTTAACCAGGTTGGTGGATATAGAGGATCCACCTAGGGTAATTAGAAAACCCTGATTTCAAACCAATGGTGCACATGGGCTCCAGTTTCCTGAGGGAACAAATGTCGTATGAATCAATCGTTGATCACCGGCTACCATGGGACTGCATCTCCCCACGATGCTCTACTACCTTGTGGATCAGACCTTTAGGTCAAAGGCTCCAGATGTGGCCCCCTAAGAAAAGAACCTGCTTTAGTTTGGGCACCTGGTCAGTATCACAGCCCTCACACAAATCTCATTTGATTTGTGTGCCCCTTTGTACCAATATTTATGTGTTTAAATAAAGAAATAAATAATAAAAGGGAATACATCTTGTTTACCAATACTTACTTCTTGCCTCACATGTTAATTCAACATTTGAACCTTCTTGAACAATTTTATTCCCTTCAGCATCTAATCCTTTTACAATTAATTCAATACTCTTATCATCAGCTATTCACATCAATAACAAAAAAAGAAAATAAGCAAGAAACATAATCAAAGTAATTATTTAGAAACTTTCTTATTACTACTTATATCATACATATAAGTAGTTTTCATAGTTGAAAGCGTGAGTCAATTGAAGGTAGACCACTAGGGAAAACCTGTAAGCACTGAACGGCCGTTTTGTCCTATTGCGCGACCCCTCAGTAGTGCGTATCCACGATCTCGCCTCACGAGATTCAAACCCAGGACCTGCCAGTCTTGCGCCAGAGCACTTAACCTAGACTGTTAGGTCCTGGGTTCGAATCTCGCGAAGTGAGGTCGTGGATGCGCACTAGAAGTA
>NC_031496.1:33029166-33070427 GCF_000237925.1 Schistosoma mansoni
CTTAATGTACATGAAATCTAAAACTATGCAATACAACTTCTCTCAAGTCATTTCATTAATAATGGATGAAAAAAATGCATATAAAAAATCTCAGTTATTTCATGCATGTAAAACATAATCACCGATCTAAGTTGACAAACTTTCGTTAGGGAAATGTTAATAGTGTTGTTGAAGGCATTCGCAAATCACGCTTTCAAATATGAAAATACTAAATCTCCACAAAAAACCCCTTCTGATAATATAAGTAGTTATCCAATAAAGAAATAGATCACACATCACATGTTTTGTACACACTACAGGAAGTACTTATTTTAGACATTGTCAACATGTATGGATAACCGAAGAACTATGTACCTTATTTAAATTCGATAATTTTGATGTTTGATTATATTGCCTTGAAAAAGTTTGGTCCAGATTGCTAGGCGAAACTTTGAATTTACTTAAGATTCAATCGCTGAGATTTCACAAACACATATACTTCCTCCATGATGCCTTACATTAACTCGGCGTCCAAATACTGTGAAACTATTTAGACGAAAGCAGAGATGGATAGCGGCTAGTAGTGGAATCAAGGACGCGCGTTTCGCCATATTTCGGACTCGTCAGCTGGATGCACCTGTATCTCAGAGTTGATGTTCACTCTGGGACTCGAACCCAGTACCATTCGCTTCAAACGCCATCGCGTTATCCACTCGGCCACTGAGTCCTGATAGCCACTTGCTTGTGCGATGGGGTGGAGTTTAAATTCATTGAGTATTGTTAGTTTGAATCTTCTCATCGATGTGTTAGGACTGCAACTGGTCCGTCTCTAATTGGCATATGCGCATACTGTGCGTATTGCCTCTATATAGCCTTAATTCACAAGCATGATAAGCAGAGATGGATAGTGGCTAGCAGAGTCCGAATTACACTTCCAACAATCTGATCACACATATATGTGTTATTGACATTTATCCATAAAAACTTTTAAAGGTCAACTACATAAACTGAAAGGAGGGAACAAAGCTAAAATGTTGCGAATAAGGTGAAATGCAATCAGGAGGATCATAGAAACAGAGATAAACCAGCTGGGATTAAAAGATTTCATACAAAAGATAGAAAGGGGAAGCAGATGGCTGTACAGGTAGAAAAGCATGGGGACGAAGAAGAAGAAGAAGTAGAAGAAAGAGAATGATGGGATATTAAGACCATAGTAGAAGAAGTGGTTGTAATAAAGATATTCAAAACAGTGGTTCCCTTTGATAAATTTGAACAGAGAAATGAGAAGACATATTTTGTGAGATAGTACCATTTCGTGCTTTCTCGTCAGTCACATACAAGCAACATGTTATTCGTGTAAATACAGTTTTGAAGATAAGGTCAAAATTTCTTATTTAGCATGACATTCACTCACTAGAACCATGGTAAACAAAGGTCAACGTACAGTTGTTTTTGAACATATAAAGTTGGACTTTTCCGATCAATCAAGATAGCTACGAGTAGTTTGAGTGTGTGTGGGTTTTGATGACATGTCACAATTCTAAAGGCTGATTTTGGGTCAATTTGATGACCACTCATCATTAGATGTTTTGCAATGGACGAGGCTGGGTTTCTTGATCGATCTTGAGATGACGGGCTAGGTGGATGAATCATGGATATGATTAACCATCTTGGAATATGTTCCCCTATCCTGTCCTCCAATCGGCGATCTGTCCTACCAAAGTAACTTTCTCCGCAGTTACATGTGAATTGGTAAATACAGTGGGATTTGGACTGAATCGGTCTTGGAGACTTGATAGGGTTAACTGAGATCGATTGAGTTGTTGTGATAAGTCTCAGATTAGCTGCATTGAAGGTCTTTTTTATTGCAGCTGCAGTCTGTTTGGTTGTAATTTTCATGCAATGATCACCCTTGAAAGGTAACTGTAGGTATACTGGTTTCTTGGGCACATCCGTTGCTATCAGTTTCGTCGTATTTGTGTTCTGATGACCAATAAACGTTTCAGGATATCCGTTTAATTTAAGTGTCTCAGTAATAAACTTAAATTCGTCGTCCAATGTATCTACAGTGCAGATTCTACTTGCCCGAGCGAATAAAGTTTTGACAATAGAACGTTTATATTGTATGGGGCAGAAACTAGTGAAGTGGAGGTACTGTCCCGACCAGGTGGGTTTGCGATGTACTCTGCGTCTGATCGATCCGTCTGGACGGCGATGGAGCAGGATGTCGAGGAAAGCTAGTTCATTATTGTTTTCTTCCTAATAAGTGACTTTCAGATTCAGGTGAATTGCATTAAATAAATCATTGACTTGATTAATATCTGTAGACTGTGGTAATATGACAAGAATATCATCGACATATCGTTTGTAAAGTGTAATACCATCAATGAATTGACTCACTTGCCTTTCTATCATTCCCATGAATATGTTTGCTAAAACAGGTCCGAGAGGGCTTCCCATAGCCACTCCATCGATTTGTATATATGCTTTACCTTGGAAATAGAATTTTATATTCTTTGTGCACAGCAAAATTAGATCTCGAAGATAGGTAGTAGGAATGGGTATTCTTATGTTGTGTGAAGTTATGAAATCACAAATAAATTCCACAGTTTCTTCGAGAGGTACATTTGTGAACAAAGAGTTTACATCGAAAGAACACATCCGACTACTCGAAGCTATCTTGATTGATCGGAAAAGTCCAACTTTATATGTTCAAAAACAACTGTACGTTGACCTTTGTTTACCATGGTTCTAGTGAGTGAATGTCATGCTAAATAAGAAATTTTGACCTTATCTTCAAAACTGTATTTACACGAATAACATGTTGCTTGTATGTGACTGACGAGAAAGCACGAAATGGTACTATCTCACAAAATATGTCTTCTCATTTCTCTGTTCAAAAGTAATAAAGATAGTCATAATAATAAAGGTTTTCACATTGTGTACTTCATTCTTTATCTTTGTCTAGGGATTCCCTTTTAATGATCTGCGCTGCACAATACGACATTATCAAAGAAAGAATGAGGTCCATGCTTCACTCAAAACCTAAAAGACATGAAAACAATTGTGTCACATCCCACTGCGGATAAATATCCATCATTCTCTATTGCCAAACACATAATCGAGACAGGTCATAAGATTAATCCTAACTCGGCTTTCGTGGCGGTGTATAAAGTGTAAAAGGGTGTATATAAAGGTTACTGAAGCCTTAGTCATACGCAAATTCAACCCCCCTTTTGTGTATTCGAAAACAGTTTGTTCTCACCTTAAACCTACCCTGGTAATTAGAGCTTATTATCCAGAGTGATGAGGTTTCAAATTATTTTCTTTATTACCCCTGTCTCCTCTTACCCCTCCCCATTTCCAGTCTAGTTGACCTTTATATATAAATGTTCTTAACAAGTATATTAGGTGTGATCAGATTGTTCGAAATGTAACGGGTTAATATATCAATCACATAGTTCTGATAATCTTCGTCTTCTTACATGATCGAAATCATCATTTTCATAGTTGAAATCATGAGTCAATTGAAGCTAGATCACTAAGGAAAACGTGGAAGCACTGGACGGCCGTTTCATCCCATTATGGGACTCCTCAGTGGCGGTGCGCATCCACGATCTCGCACTCGCGAGATTCGAACACAGGACCTACCAGTCTTGCGCCAGAGCCCTTAACCGATAGACCACTGAGCCGGCCGGAATCCAACGGTGTTAATGTCTAACTTCAACTGATCCACGAAATTATTATTATTGTTTATATCGTTACTATATAACCAGTAATTAACTATGTAGTTACATCAACATATTTCCCTTGTTTTAAGCTTCTAGTGAGTGTATTATTTACTGCTACACATTTTACTATCTTTTAATTATTGCTAATTGATTATGTACTGTTTGCTCCTCGCTTTACAACTCATGAAATGATTGTGCTTCAGAATGTGATTTGGCGTACTAGATGGTTAGACCTTTTCAGTTTATTACTATGTGTAAGATTTTAGTCATGATCAATTTGAGCACAATAGACAGTTAATCTACTTCCTGTAATCGTTTTCTAATTAGCCACTGGGTTTGAACGGAGTTTGAGAACCAATAAGCATTAAGGCTATGCTTTTTGTTGTTTATTAGTCAATTATTTGATTTCATGAAACTGGTTGAACTGGTTGTACTTTCAGTAAAGTGATGTCGTTTAGGAATTATCAAGCTCTAAACAGTCCATATTTCTTACTTTCAAGATAAAACATGAAAGACATATGATGTTTAGTCCGATGAAATGTTTGCAGTCAAGTTTTGCAGTCAAAATAAACTAATTTCAGGTTACAGTTATTTTCTAACAAAAAATGTAAAGTTTTTAACACCGTATAGTACTAAACAACAATGGGAAGATTCAAACTAACAATACTCAATGAATTTAAACTTCACCCCATTGCACAAGCAAGTGGCTATCAGGAATCAGTAGCTAAGTGGATAACGTGATGACGTTTTGAAGCGAAAAGGTACTGGGTTCGAGTCCCAGAGTGAACAGCAACTGTGAGATGCAACTGACGAGTCCTAAATAGGACGAAAAGCACATCCTGGATTCCACTGCTAGCCACTATCCATCTTTGCTTACCATGCTTGTGAATTAAGACTATATCGAAGCAATACGCACAATATGCACATATGCCGAATAGAGACTGACCAGTTGCAGTACGTGCCAAAGTACATACATTGGAAGAACCGATAGAAGAGTATATGTTCGCATTTCTCAGCATGTTCCAAAGGAACTAAGGCTGTGAGGAACCAGAGTTCTCAACAGCGCAATAGCTCGGCATTTGCTTGACAGCGGACATACCATTGAAATCTCTCATGCTTTCAAAATTAGTAGCAGACAAAGAAGTACGGCTGCTTTCCGGTTCGCTAAGGTGATCGTGATAAAAAAACTTAAACCGGATCTATGCATTCAAAAAGAGACAGTGATAAACTTATTACTACCCTGATGGGGGGCAAAATCCAACTCACACGTCCTCGTCGTGCCTCCTGGATCATGGCAACCACCCCATGTACTAACATGAGCGGTAATGAGGGTGGTGGAGATCGGCCTAATCAACTACTCCACTAATACCCGAGAACGATTACGAATGCTACAAAGAGTCATTGTATAACTATTGAGGGTTCAAAAGAGTGGTAAAAAAAATGATTCTGTCGAAACAAAAACAAAAATAAAAGAACAAAAAAATGGTTGTGAGTGTTATGTAATAGTTCTGCGTAAGCAGTGCAGAAACAGCTATCCCACCCCGGTAGTTGTACCGTGCTTCGATGTAGCACTCTTCTCCAGAAGGGCCTACTAGACTTCACCATTCTATATGGCTGGAAGGGGTACTATCCTGGTAATCCTTTTGTTTGTTTTATGTTTTTGATTAATATTTAGTTTGCATTATATTCCTCTTTCATTACCCAATTCTTACACCACCATTTCACTCACACCTTTCCTCTCACTTGTTTCTCTTAAATTATATTAACTGTCCAATTTCTATTCAGTGATTACGTAACTCATCCTATTTGTTTTTTAATTCCATGATTCCTTTATTACCTCTAAAATTATCACACATTTTATCTTATCTGTCTCTAAGACTCCACTCAACTATTACACCACCCACCCTTTATGCTTCCTTCATTCTAATACCTAATAACCTCTGACCTTTTCCTATATATCTATATGTATATATAGTTATGATTGATAAGCTTTTGTCATTCCAATCCTTTACATGACAAATGTGTAAAACATAAATGATGTACTTACACCAATATGATTTTGGTAATGGTGAATATGTCTCCATTGTAGCTTCTTTTTGTAACTGAATATGGAAATATGGTGAATCAAATACTTGATGACCTATTTGTACAACACAACGACCCCATGCACCAGTTGGTGCATCAACAGGTAATCGCATAGTTTGTAATTCTATTGTACTAACACCAACCTCTTCAGCTGTTTTAGGATCCTTTGATGGTTGTTTTATGATGATAGAACCACTAGATTGTTCAGTATATGGTAATAATTGACCACCGATAGTTGAACGTAATTCCCAAGTGAAAAGTGGTGGTATTTGATCGGTAGAAGTAAGTCGTCTTAAACGAACTGCATCTATAAGGCAGAAAATTGTATTGTATTATAAATAAGGCATAATTATTCCTTTAAAGATTATAAAAATGCTGTTTAATAGATCTTAACATACTTACGCCTGTTACACCCAATGGAGCATAGGCTATCGACCAGCATCCTCAAAACCACTCTGTCATGGACCTTCCTTTATAGTTCAATCCAATTGTTGTCCATTTTTTTGTCTGTCTTCATTTGTCGGCGTAATGTGATCTTTGATCTTCCACTTCTCCTTTGGCCTTGAGGATTCCAAGTGAGTGCTTGCCTTGTGACGCAGTTGGGTGATTTCCTCAATGTGTGTCTTATCCACTTCCAACGATTCTTCCTGATTTCTTCCTCCACTGAAATCTGGTTTTTTGTCTCCCACAGTAGCTTGTTGCTGATAGTGTCTGGCCAACGGATTCGAAGTATCTTGCGTAGACAACTGTTAACAAACACATGTATCTTCTGGATGATGACCTCTGTAGTTCTCCAGATTTCCACACCATACAGTAGAACTGTCTTCACATTCGTATTGAAAATTCTGATCTTGGTGTTGGTTGATAATTGTTTTCAGTTCCAGATGTTCAGCAGTTGTAAATATGTTGCTCTTGCTTTGCCAATCCGCGCCCTCACATCTGCATCGGATCCACCGTGTTCATCGGTGATGTTGCCCAGATATGTAAAGGTTTTCACATCCTCTAAAGCTTCTCCATCAAGTGTAATTCGATCTTAACATGCAAAATGATATGTCTTATACACCTCCTTATTAGAACATTATGTAAGACCAATTAGCTGTGTGAAGTATGTACCTAGACTTGTGTGATGTTTATCAATTGAAAGTGTGTTTCTGTTCGTCCAAATCTACCAACATAACTCAAACCAATAAGTGATGATTTCATGGACCGTTGCTACTTGCAGCCTACTCCTATTACGGCCAACATTGGAGTCAAATCGTGACAAGGCATACTTAGCACATGTAATCTCCATCTCGCACGATGATGATCAACAGCCTATCAACCAATTAGGCATTTTCATTTACCAACCCATCCCTAACCCTTAATATCTAAGTTAGTTTCGAAAGACATGGACAATACACAAATAAATTAATCTATGTGATTGTTCATCTCTTGTTCATACTTATCACTTCAAGTAACTGATTGCAAATCCACACATAGACAAACCATAATACTCTATTATAACATGGAACTATTCCATTTTACTGAAGTCTCATAATGGGACGAAACGGCCCTTCATTGTTTCAATTGTTTGCTTTTAGCTGGTAAACAGTTTATTCAACTACATATTTCTAAGCAAGAAGATATATATATGCCATTTTATTTCATTTAAACAGATAAATATTGGTACAAAGGGGCACCAGATACATATGCGCCACACAAATCTCATTTGATTTGTGTGAGGGCCGTGATACTGTCCAGGTGCCCAAACTGAAGCAGGTGGTTTTCTTAAGGGGCCACACCCGGAGCCTTTGACCTAAAGGTCTAACCCACAAGGTAGTGGAGCATCGTGGGGAGATGCAGTCCCATGGTAGCCGGTGACCAACGATTGATTCATACGCCATTTGATCCTTCAGGATCCTGGAGCCCATGTGCACCATTGGTTTGGAATCAGGGTTTTCTAACTCTTCTAGGTGAACTCGCCGTGTCCACTAACCCGGTTAAAGCGCCGGACATTCGCTTTTCGTCCTCTCAATTTTGTAAACAACACCCCTGTCATGAGAAGGCATTGAGTAGGACTTCCGTGGCAGAGGGTAAATATGCGTGTCCATGTGAGAGCATTTGGAGAGGGAGAGCGGACTCTCCCCATTCTCGGCCGTACCAGGGCATTTGGGGGCATATATATACCAAGATGGAGTATTATTTTATGGTGATAATGCATGTTCACTAGTTCAGCAGTTTCATTCATACATAAATAGAACATCATTTGATGTTATACAGATACCTTAGTCCACAGTTTGTTTGACTGGAAGGGTAAAATTTGTAAATAGTGATAAATATGGAAGTACTTGAAGCGTTCAATGATAATCACTGATTATATATGTATACAACTTACCAAGAGCTAAACAATTAAGTTTTAAATTACCACCTGGTGGTACAATTACACTTCCATCTGGTCGTAATTCATAAACTTTTACAATTACAGCATTTTTAGGATCTGAAACAAGAGAATAATAAAGAAAGAATAGAATTATATATCATACTTTGAGTATAATTCAACTGTTTAATGATGAAGGAAAATGACTGAGCTCACAAAAAGAACTACTTCGACTTAGATCTCTTCTTTTAAACGTATAAGAGATGGTGGAGAAGATTTATAGCTCAGGCGGATGATTTGGATGGAGTTTTGTTCTCTGAGCTGGAAGGTTTGGTCTTGGAGCTTTAATCGTCCTTCAGAACGACATCATCAGCACAATCTTCGGGTACTACTACTACTTACGCCTGTTACCCCTCGTCGAGGAGCATAGGCCACCCACCAGCATTCTCCATCCAACTCTGTCTTGGGAAACCCTTTCAGTTCTTCCCAGCTAAAATTCATCTTTTTCATATCTGCTTGTATTTCCCGACGTAATGAGTTCTTCGACCTTCCTCTTCTCCGCTTCCCTTCATCATTCCAAGTTAGCGATTACCTCGTGATGCAGTTTGGTGATTTCCTTAATGTATGTCCGATCCACTTCCAACAACTTTTCCTAATTTCCCCTTCAACTGGAAGCTGGTTTGTTCTCTCCCATAAAACGCTGTTGCTCATAGTATCCGACCAGTGAATGTTGAGTATTTTGCGTAAACAACTGTTTATAAACACTTGTACCTTCTTGACGATGGATGCTGTAGTTCTCCACGTCTCAGCTCCGTACAGTAGAACTGACTGTCTTGACTTTCGTATTGAAGATTCTCACTTTGAAGTTAGTTGATAGTTGTTTTGAGATCCATATGTTGTTCAGTTGTAGAAATGATGTCCTTGCTTTGCCAATCCTCGCCTATACATCTGCATCCGATCCTTATTGTTTATCAACAATGCTTCTCAGGTACGTGAATGTTTCCACCTCTTCCAGGGTTTCGCCATCAAGTGTGATTGGATCGGTGTTCTCCATGTTGTATTTGAGAAACTTACTTTTTCCTTTCTGTATTTTGAAGCCTATTGATTCAGAGGCTGCTGCCCTACAAACTTCAGGTAGAAGGTATAAATCTTTTTTTTCAACCACTTCAAAAATCATCTGAAACTAACAAACCTTTTCCTGGTATCCATTGTCTATAGGGTGTTTTTTCATCTTCACTATCTGAATCTATCACTTGACTATCTGGTTGTCTTGTACTGACATGAATAACAAATACATCAGAATTTAATATGACAGTATGATTTTCATATTTTTCTGGGCTAATTAAATTCTCTTCATTCAAGTAAAGTGAACAATAACCACGTAAACCACCAGATTTTGGTGTAGTCGATGTTAAATCATTTAAATTTAATTCATCCTTATTGATATGAATTGTTTTAGCTAAATTATTAAAAGGTATCGGTTGTCCATCAGGTCCAGTAGCTATTGTCCAACCAACATTGAATGATTCAGTTTTGATTGGAATTCCATTAGATGAATCTATAAATGAAAAGTAGATAGTATTAAATGTTATTCATATGATATTGTATAATACTATGCTTATGTAAGATGGTGATTGGAGGTGGTCAACAGGAAACACTGGATCCGGGGTTTCGTGCTACTTGATACTCGTCAGCATGGTGTACCTGTACTGGTACTCCCTGACGGAATCCATCGATAGCATTCGATTAGCACTAAGAAGGACTTGACACGCATGATATTGATCACCACCCAGTGATCAATCAATTGTGATTGTATAATATTATTAGTCAATCTTATGATCTAAAAGGTAATGTGGTCATCTATAGGGGGTTTGATGATTATAAGTTTGATCCTGAATAAGATGAGGAATCTTATACTAGAACTGACTTAGTATTTTAACGCTCCCTTGTTTCTATGAATTCATCATAAGTTTTCATTACTTACAGAAACATGGTGTCAGACATTATGATAAAAATCTGGGAAATTCGTTTTAAAATTCAACCTATGGAACGCCCCCCCCCGGCACGGCACAATTACAGGGGGCGGGATAGCTGTTTCTGCACTGCCTACGCAGAACCATTACATAACACTCACAACCATTTGTTTTTGTTTTTGTTTGAGCCGACTCATTATTTTACCAAACTTTTGAACCCTCAATAGTTATGCAATGACTCTATGTGGCATTCGTATTCGTTCTCGGGTATTGGTAGAGTGGTTGATTAGGCCGATTTCCATCACCCTTTTTACCGCTCACGTTAGTACATTGGATGGTTGTCATGATGGGTGGGTACTACAGAATCTAAGTTATCTATAAACAATAGAATAGTTGACCTATCCTGGAAACACTCTATTCCCTAATAAGCTGTATTCGATTCATTCATTTACACAATAGTCTTAACATATTTGTAAAAACATACCTAGTACAAGTAATGTACAATAAATTAACCCATGTTAACTCTTAATTATAAATTACAAGAACTTACCGACAACTTGACATTGAAGTTTTACATCTTCACCTTCTTTAGCTGTCAATGTTCCATCAGCATTAAGTCCAATAACTTCAGGATGTAACTGACTTGGTTCTGTAAAGTATAATATATTCAAGAGTAAGAAAACTTGGATCCTCCGGTGAATTCTACATCAACGGAGTAATCTTTTTTTATAAACATTACATTTTGAATGCAAAACATCATCAACAATAGAAAACTACATTCAGTATTGTTTGTTTGAATCTTCCCATTTATGTGTTAGGACTGCAAATGGTCAGTCTCTATTTGGCATATGTGCATACTGTGCGTATTGCCTCGTATAGACTTAATTCACAAACATTGTAAGCAAAGATGGATAGTGGCTAGCAGTGGAATCCAGGACGGGCGTTTCGTCATATGGCCGAGTGAATAACGCCGAAGGCGTTTGAAGCGAAAGTTACTAGGTTCGAGTCCCATAGTGAACATCAACTCTGAGATGCAGGTACATCCAGCCGAAGAGTCCCAAATAGGACGAAACACGCTTTCTGGATTCTACTGCTAGCCATTATCCATCTTTGCTTACAAATATTATTATTGTTCTTGGTTCAAAGCTTCTTACAGATTGCTTCTAAACATCTGTCTTTAAAACATAGTGGACGAGTTGTCTAGTTACTCAGACTAATGTCCACACTCTGTAGAATTTGATCAAAACGAAGGTTTTCGACAAACTGTGAAATGAATTATTATTCAATGGATAAAATACCATCATTTTGCATAATGGAACGTATTATGGACAAAACAAATAATATTAACAAACTGAATGTTTATGTACTCAATATATATCAGATCAATTACCATAAATAGGGTGTTCGAATCGATATCAGTCAGTCAGTCACAACGTAGAACTTCTTATGTACGTACATCAGTTTGAGTTGCCATACCACATTAGCACAGAGATGCAGTTGTTCATTCAAATCCCATAGTGATAGAAGTAGTAAGAGTATAAGCAGTAATGTGAAAGATTAGGGTTTGAAGATGTTACTCAAGGAGTATATTCCAGTAAGTAAATTTGTAAGGAGAAAAAAATAGAGACATGAAGAATTTAGAAGATTATAATTTGACAGAACACAAAGAGTGGATGCATCTTCGCCATTGCCAATGATTTTGAGTCATAACATTCAAGATCTCTAACCATCAGTTACTATCATCTCGTGCATTGATATAAGTACAATAGAATCTGACTATATGATCCAATGATTGAAAACCGATTGTTTTAAACTTTAAGACAATGTCCATATGCCCTGGTACGACCGAGAGTGGGGAGAGTCCGCTCTACCTCTCCACATGCTCTCACATGGACACGCGTATACAGCCTCTGACAGGGAAGTCCTAATCACTGCCTTCTCACAACAAGGGTTTTGTTTACGAAATTGTGAGGACGAAAAGTGAATGTCTGGCGCTTTAACTGGGTTGGTGGACTCGGAAAGTCCACCTAGGAGAGTTGGAAAACCCTGATTCCAAACCAATGGTGCACATGTGCTCCAGTATCCTGAGGGAACAAATGGCGTATGAACCAATCGTTGGTCACCGGCTACCATGGGACTGTATCTCCATACGATGGTCCATTACCTTGTGGATCAGACGTTTAGGTCAAAAACTCCGGTTGTGGCCCCCTAAGGAAACCACCTGCTTCAGTTTGGGCACTTGGGCAGTATCATAGCCCTCAAACAAATCAAATGAGATTTGTGTGGCGCATATGTATTTGGTGCTCAGTTGCTTACTATAAGGATCTATTACCACGAATTACAACGAACATAGATGAAAGTATATGTAATGACAATAAGTACATCAATTGTTATATTGAATCAACTAACCATAACGTTTTCTTTCACTATCAGGCTTCTTCTCAGCATCATCCAATTGTTTAATAGTTTCAAATGTATAAACTGGTGATGCATAAGTTTGATATTCACGTATTTTATTTTCTACTTCATTAGTTCCTTTAGCTAAACATCTTAACCGTATACCTTCACCACTAGATTGATAACCTTTTAATTGAAGTTTTTGTCCATTATCCGATAGATTAGTACCAATTATGAATTGATTAGCAAGACGATTTGTATGGATTGGTTGATTATCATAAGTACGTAATTCCCATGCATAATTTATACCCTTTATTGGTTCACCAGTTAATGATTCTGAAAGAATAAAGTAATTATAAAGTATTATGAATACCAGTCATGAACTGACTACAAGCAATGAAGCGTTAAAGACGAGGTGTCATTGGACAATTGTTTTATCCTAGTATAGGACTCTCTACTCTCACCTTTCCTCTTTCTTCTGGTGATTGACTGGATTATGAAGACTTTGACATTTGAGGGGAAACACGGAATATAATGGACAGCTCAGAGTCAATTAGATGATTTGGACTTCGCAAATGATCTGGCCCCCCTATCTCATACACACGAACAATTGCAGACGAAGACAGTAAATGGAACAGCAGCCTCTGCATCAATAGACCTCAACATACACAAAAGAAAAAGCAAGATTCTCAAATACAACATGGAGAACACCAACCCAATCATACTTGATGGTGGAACCTTGGAAGAGGTGGAAACATTCACGAACCTGGGAAACGTCATCGATGATGTAAAGGCAAGGATTGGCAAAGCAAGGGCAGCATTTCTACAATTGAAGTACATATGGAACTCAAAACAACTCTCAACCAATTTCAAGGTCAGAATCTTTAATACGAACGTCAAGACAGTCCTACTGTACGGAGCAGAAACTTGGAGAACTACTACATCCATCATAAAGAAGGTACAAATACTTATAAACAGTTGTCTATGCAGAATACTCAACATTCACTGGTCGGATACTATGAGCAACAGCGTTTTATGGGAGAGGACAAACCAGCTTGCAGGTGAATAGGAAATTAGGAAAAGATGTTGGAAGTGGATAGGACATACATTAAGGAAATCACCAATGTGCGTTACAAGGCGATCCCTAACTTGGAGTGGTGAAAGGAAGCGGAAAAGAGGAAGGTCAAAGAACACATTACGCTGCAAAATAGTAGATATGAAAAGGTTGAATGTGAACTTGGAAGATCTAGAAAGGATTGCGCAGGGCAGGGTTGAATGGAGAATGCTTGCGTGCGGCCTATGCTCCTCCACGAGGAATAACAGGCGTAAGTAAGCAAGGTGAGTAATGAAATTCTGAACAGCACATATACGTGACTCTACAATAGACTGAACCCACTAAATTCAGGTCTATCGTAGACGTCTTAACTTTCAACCACTGAATAGGAATCTAGTGGCTTACATGTTTAACTTCAGTCGATAATGTAAGACCCCTTATCATTGATATTATTGGTATTTATCTCACACCTGACATGGTTAAATTGATTTATAACTCCTGAAAACTGACAGTATATATATCTCACTATCCATCAATTAGTGAAGTGATTAATATATAATTTCAGTGTACTGATAAATTATGACTAAGTGCCAATTAAAGAACTAAGACGTCTATACACATTGATCATTACTATCCTAGTAATAGAGACAAGAAATAAAGCTCGCATACTTTTATTAAGATGAGAAATGAATCTTACATTATGAACATTGTTGTTAATTACTACAATTTGTGTAATGAGTCCTGACTGATGAAATTCAATCCTAAACAGAACTTACTTACTTACTTACGCCTGTTACTCCCAATGGAGCATAGGCCACCGACCAGCATTCTCCAACCCACTCTGTCCTGGGCTTCCTTTTCTAGTTCTATCCAGTTCTTATTCATTCTTCTCATGTCTGTCTCAATTTCTCGGCGTAATGTGTTCTTTGGTCTTCCTCTTCTCCTTTGACCTTCAGGATTCCATACGAGGGCTTGTCTTGTGACGCAATCAGGTGATTTCCTCAAGGTGTGCCCAATCCACTTCCAGCGCTTCTTCCTGATTTCTTCCTCTGCTGGAATCTGGTTTGTTGTCTCCCACAGTAACTTGTTGCTGATAGTGTCTGGCCATCGGATCCGAAGTATCTTGCGTAGACAGCTGTTAATAAACACTTGTATCTTCTGGATAATGGCTTTCGTAGTTCTCCACGTCTCCGCCCCATACAGTAGAACTGTCTTCACATTTGTATTGAAAATTCTAACCTTGGTGTTGGTTGACAATTGTTTTGAGCTCCAGATGTTTTTCAGTTGTAGGTATGCTGCTCTTGCTTTGCCGATCCGCGCCCTCATATCTGCATCGGATCCACCGTGTTCATCGGTGATGTTGCCCAGATATGTAAAGGTTTTCACATCCTGCAAAGCTTCTCCGTCAAGTGTAATTTGATTGGTGCATATTGTATTGTATCGGAGAGTCTTGCTTTTCTCTTTGTTTATATTGAGACCTACTGCTGCCGAGGCTGCTGCTACACTGGTCGTTTTCTCCTGCATTTGTTGTTGCGTTTGTGATAGAAGAGCCAGATCATCTGCGAAGTCTAAACAGAACTTGGTACTAGGATTATCTTGGGGAGGGTGTAATGCTTGTGCTTCTATAATTTTTGAATGATTAAAGTTGGAAAGATAAATCAATTCAACCGGCTATCTGTATTTTAGTAGTTGTAAGGTCTAAAATTCCTCATTTCCAACATCTTATAGATCGTAAATCAGTACTGCGGAAGAATCTCCCAAGAATGGATAAAACAACGATAGACTACCTTCTAGTTTCTTTTTTTCTGATTGATTTTGTAGATGATAATAGTTCATACCTTCATAAAGTGTATTACTTCAGTTCATCACTGAAACCAAATAATCACTATAGTTGATTATGTTATAAATTTTCTCAAATTCTTCAGTAGAAACACACAAATTTTATACAACCATGCAAGATACTCTCAGATCATTTGTACAAATGGGGGGAACGGGAAAGAGGAAGACCAAAGAATAAACTAGGTCGGAGACTAGAAACAGACATGAAAACTATGAATAGCAACTAAAAACAACTAGAAACAATCGCCCAGGACAGAGTTCTATGAAGAATACTGGTGGGCGGTCTATGCCCCTCCATGAGGGGTAAAAAAACATGAGTAATTAAGTAATTTGTAATCATAAACTGAATATATTGTATGGTTGTTTCGTACAATCAATCAATCCGACACAGGTTTATCATAACCCTCAACCCCCCCCCTAACAAAAAAAACACAATTTTTTTTGTTTTCTTACCAAGAGCATAACAATCTAATTCGACATTATCACCAGGTTTGACAGTAATGGTATCATTAGAATTTGTACCATAAACTTTGACAATAATATTTGGATCTGTAAAAATGGATTTAAAGAACAAAAGTAACCATTTTAATTCATAATATAAGACAAGTTCTTATTCAATATAAAATATGGCTGACCTTCAGTAAAATTAGAATACACCAATCAGAGTGTGTTGCTATGGGTTCACTTCTGGGTCCTATACTAGCTGATATTTTTCTAGGTAAACTAGAGAACGGTCCACTAAAGAAGATTATTCAAAAAGTTCTGTAGATATATGAATGACACATTCATCCTGTGTAAAGATAATCTATTACAGCAAGACGTTCTTAGACAGTTTAACGAAGTGCATCCAGCCATTTTAGTTTACATTTGAAGAAGAGAGTAATGATCGAATAACCTTTTGGGATGTTCTCTTAACTAAGAGAGCGAATGGATCGTTAAAAAGAAACTTAAACAGAAAAAAAATACTTGGACTGGATAGTATACATATTTCCTTAACTTTGTACCTCTACAATACAAACGAAACTTGATTAAAACCCTTAGTTACCGAATACGCACTATATGTTCTGCGGATATAGTTGAAGATGAGCTAAACACCTTGCATAATACTCTTAGGAAGAACAGTTACCCTAGAAAGTTTATAATTAAATATATAACCACGAAAGTGGAAATAGGAGAAATTCAAACGGTCAAGAAGAAGTCCCTGTTCATGCGCCTACAATTCAGAAGGGATGAGGATAGTGAAATACTTACTCAGAGATTACGCAGATCAATCCAAAAATCTTTCAATGCCGGTGAACTATGTTTAGTGTTTTCTACGCGCCTAATGGTGACACTGAAGCTTAAAGATGAATTACCTAGAATGACCATCTCATTTTGTATTTATCAGTTCGACTGCTCCTCTGGAGGAAGTTATATTGGTCGAAGTTCTAGGAATTTACATTTTCGTACTCGTGAACACCTCCTAGAGTGGCTAAGCAAAGGTTTGGTGAAGAAAGTGAACAGCTCGATATTGACCCATTTAGTACAAACTGGTCATAGTGCTAATATAAACCAATCCTTTTCAATTATTTATCGGGTCAGTAATTCTTTGTCAAAGCTTATCAGGCTTGAAGTCTTTCAAACGGCTGAGGCGCAGTAGCCATCAGGATGAAGAAACCTGAGCTATGCGTACAGAAGAAATATCTCCTACCCCTGCTCCTCCATTCGCTAACCACAAGGCCAATTAATCAGTAGTAATCCTAGCTATTGGATAAACTCATTTGACTATGTACTTATGAATTTTCGTAGTCGGATGTAATTGTCTCTCTTATCTTTATTCACAAATCTTTGTATTATTATTATTATTCGTCGAATATCATTATTAATCTCCCTTATACATGATTCATTCACTTAGCATTGACCCCTCCTTATTACGTCTTCCTAATTTAGCTTCCCACTTGACCGAATTGTAATTGCACTATCATATTTCTCTCACCCTACCTGACCCATATTTATTTGGATCACAGATCTTAAATTTTCACTTGATATATAAGTTGATTCAAGTTAACATTCTACAAGAGTTAGATTGATATAGGTAAATGTTTGCACTCATAATTAGAAATGATTGGGTAGAAATTAATGAAGAAACAATCCATTATTACTTGACTGTTTTGTAAATATTGAATAGAAATACTGAATGCACGATTTGTTAGTGAATATATATAAGGAGATGCATTTTCGACTATGGCCGTCGTCGAGTTTTTTGGGTCAACAAGTCTTCCTTTGTACCAATCTTCCATGTTAGTACTTCGTGTCGTAGGAACTTCAGTGGTTCCTCGTTTCAAGAATAAGTAATAAGCGGCACAGACATAATATTTGGTGACGAGAATGAGATTTTGGAAAACCGATTGAGTCAATTTACAAGTTTCAGTTGTCACTATAACTTTTGAGATGGTAAAGAAGATTTGTAGCTCAGGTGGGTAATTTTGATATGGGTTTGTTCTATGAGCTGAATGGTTTGGTCATGGAGCTTTCATCGTCCTTCTGAACGATATCAAAATCACTATAACTGGTTACAGTTATAATTCAGTTTTCAGACCAAGTTACTCCTAAATCCAGTTTCTCAATTATCGACAAACTTTTGCTTCTTATCAGTTCTTTGTGACAATGAATGACACAATTACTAATGCAGGAATGTATTAAGAAGACGAAGATTATCAGAACAATGTGACATATGGTAATGTATTAGTACCATGTCAAGCCCACATGGGTAATTCTATTCCGGATAGACTATTACATTTATTCTTATTGAGTTACGTTATGACCTTGTCAACCATTCACCTTCTCACCTTAACCTTTTTTATATTATTTGGTTTTGTATAATAAATTTTTACTCTATCCTGACTGTTCACTGATTGGTTAATATTTCTCAAGGTCACTTCAGATTCGTTCAAAGGTCGTCTAGAAAGTTTAGTCTCGCCGAATTTTACAAAGACTCTCGGAAGTGATGTAATCATTTAAGACTTTCAATGAAGGATATACTGCTGACAAGTGTGCTTTACAGTAATTCTGACCGATTTATCATAGAAAAAAGATATACACCTATATATATATATATGTATGACATCTTACCATATGTAATACCCTGAATAGTTGTAATCTGTTTCCTTGGATCGATTCCTTCAAGTTGTATTTCATCTTTATGTCTTATATCTGACCAAAAATATTTAGATGTATAACGTTTTACTGGTTCTTTTAATTCTTTATCAGAATCTTTTTGTAATAATTGAACAACACAACGTCCTCTATGCCATTTACCATATTTTAATCCATTCAATGTTAACTTAATACCATCAGTTTCACTAGTTAGTTGTTCTTGCATAATTTCATCAGCTAAATAACCACCATATGTATCATCTCTATCTGGTGCAGCTTCATCAAATTGGAAATGATAAGTCGCTTCATCGGAAGTAATTGGAGTATTATCTGTGATATCTATATTTTTGTAAGAGAAAACAGAATAGTGAGTGAATACAAATGATGAGAGACAATAACTTTGATAGTTCTGTTGTCGATAGTACAATGTTCTTCTTAATGTGAATCATCAGAAAGGGGTTTTGTGGATGAGTCAATGAAAGTTAGACCACTATGAAAAACCTGGAAGTATTGGACGAATGTTTCGTCCGAGTATGGGACTCCTCAGCAGTGCATATCCACGATCCTACTCAAGGGATTAGATTAATCATTGTTCTAACAAGTAAATGGAAGAATAAAGATATAATGCTCTCTCATCACGAAACGTACACCTTTTATTTGCTACATTTCGGACATAATTTATCAATGGCATAAATAAAAGAATGGTCGAATGGAGATGGATCTATGTTTAGATGGTGCTCATGCTTCAGATTTATTTGTTTCTAGTTTTTCAATTGTCTGGAATAAGTAATAAATTACTTCTACTGTAAATGTGTTAGTATCTAGTCAGTGTATAATATCCACCTATCAATATGAATCTTTGATACTAATTACTTACGTCAGCTCCTAAATTCCCTGGTGGGGAGGGCCTGCCCCCTCTTTGGAAATGCTCTCACGCAGCTAAAAGTATATAGCCTCTGCGAGGGAAGTCCTACTCACTGCTTTCTCGCAGAAGGATTGTTGTTTACAAAATTGGAAAGACGAAAATTGAATGTCCGGCACTTTAACCGGGTTGGTGGATATGGAGGATCCGCCTAGGAAATTTCGAAAACCCTGATTCAAAACCAATGATGCACATGAAATTCAGTATCACGAGGGAACAAATGGCGTATGGACCAATTGTTGGTCACCGGCTAACATAGGACTGAATCTCCTTACATTGCTCTATTGCCTTGTGGATCAAACTTTTAAGTAGAAGGCCTTGGTGTGGTTCCCAAAGGAAACTGCCTGTTTCGGTCTGGGCATCGGGGCAGTATCATAGCCCTTACACAATTGTGTAGCGCATATGTATCTGATGCCTTCTTGTACTGTAGTGAACAAAATATTAGTTGCGACAATCAACTATCTCACTAAATTCTGATAACCATACAACAAACAGTTTATTTGCAAAATAACAACCAATTGTCTCAATCTTCATTGTTTATTAACTTACTAACAGCTCGACATTCCAAGTTGACATTATCACCTTCTTCTGCTGATAAAACTCCATTTGGAGGAATTCCTGTGACTTCAACATGTACCTGATTGTCAGCTGAAAATTAAAAAAAATGCTTATTCGATAGAAACAAGAAATAAATTTAAATCATAAAAATTGAAATTTAGAATTATACTTCGATGGAAATTTGTTCTTTGAGCTGGATGGTTTAGTCGTGGAGCTTTCATTGTTCTTCTAGAAAGTATCATCAGCACAAAATTCTGCTTGATGATCCTCAAAAGAACAATAAAAGCTCCACAATCCAAAACATCCAGATCAGAGAACAACATTCCATCAAAATCATCCACTCAAGCTACATATCTTCTCCATCATATCAAGACGTTATAATGCTAGTAATGTAGTGTGGTCTACTTATATCCACATGAGTAGTATATGGCGATGGTCAGACATAGAAAATATTTTGGCAGAAGACCGATAAGGACCAAGAGCTCAGTGGTCTCATCATGAAATTTTAATTGACTTTCTAAACAATGTAATTAAAATGTACATCAAGCAGTAAGGTACCGGAACTTCTGCATAAGTAACTAACAGCTTGTTATATCAACATACAGTTTCACATCGTCATATATAGTAAGACAACAAGAGGTTCATAGTTAAACCATCCAACTCTAATAAATATTGAAGATACATAAGTAGACGGTAAGAATTCCATTCGTTATAACCCTAATCGTTTAGGGGAGCATCTGTTAGGTACTTTAAAAAATCAGTTCTCTAAGTACATGCCTTTATGAGTCCTTTATTCTTGCAGTGTAATCGGAAGACAAAGTTGATCTGAAAAGTGAAATCTATCTATCAAATACATTGTGAGTATGTTATATCCTGTGGAGAATTATGAATGGTAACTTTGAGGACTATTTATGGACCAATATGATATGTATATTTCCTATTATTCATATTCGTGTCCCTCTTATTATGGGCTTCATTTTTACCTATGAAGTATTACTGTAGGATTTACTATTCTTGAGTTATCCCTAGTCCATTAATTACTGTTCCCCACATTCACAGCCACATTTGGCTAAATCTTGTACAAATGTTATTTTCTATTTTATGGTACGTTGCAGTCAGTTTGTTTGGTATATAAACCCAGTATGTTTGAGAATAATGATTCACATCGCCGAGGCTGTTATTGCTGTTCTGGACTTTAGTGGCTGGGCTAAACAGATAGCAGGACTGATAAGTACTCAAGACTGCTCATACAGGTTTTCGTGTATCATTGATCTGATCGATAATTCACAATTCTCTGATTGGCGGGGGTCAGCACGTTCATATATCAACTGGGCACGTACGCACTCACACGATCTGGTCACACATACTTAGCAACAAGTGTTCTTAAAAAGGAATCCTCAATAGTCAACAGTATATATCAATCACACTAAGAATTGTAGTATTCAATAACGTATATTAAGTACAATTCGTGTTATTATCCAAACGAAGAATAAATGAGTGATCACTGCTAGGATCTATTTATGGACTGTTATTATATATATTCTTATTATATAACTATGAAGTAACCATATTGTATGTATATTCATATTCCTTTTATGGATGGAGAGTGCTGGTGGGCGAACTATGCTACTCCGTGAGGGATAACAGGCGTAAGTCAGTAAGTAAGTTCATTATAAGCTTCCATTTGACCCATTGACTACCATTATACGATTTACCATTCCTAACTTATTAGTTACGATCTTCTATATTCACAGCCACTTTAGGCCTGATGTTGTATAAATGTTATTTTTCATTTTATGGTGTGATACGGTGTGGTTGGCTTCTATATAAACCAAGCATGTCCGAAATATACTATTTATTTGGTGAAGGCTGAGATTATGTTCGGAGCTCAAACGGGTAGGGTTAGGCGAAGAAATCCAATATAGATTCAGAAGTGACAGAAGGCTATCAGTGCTTTTTGACGTGTCATTGATTTAGGACAAGAATAAAGTCATATAAATCGGTGTTCCGAATGGTATCAAATGGATAACAAAGTATCTGAATTTATTTCTCCAGCCAATAGACATAGAAAAAAGTCTATACATCGAATTGCTTCACCGTCCTCCCATTTAAATTTCATAGCTATTATTCATATTATGATGAATAAGTCAGACTACAATTAGTGGACGACCTTCGAGCAACGCTAAAATGACTGAGAATGTACACCTTACTAGAGTTATGTGAGGGTTATGGATTAATGTAAATAACTAGCAGTGAAATCCAGGAGGTGCGTTTCGTCCCATTTGAGACTCGTCAGCTCGATATACCTGCATCTCAGAGTTGATGTTTACTCTGGGACTCGAACCCAGTACCATTCGCTCCAAACATTATCGCATTATTCACTTAAAATGAAACGTGCATCCTGGATTTCACTTATAGCCACTATCCATTTTTGCTTGTAAGGTTTATGACTTCAGGCAACATCGTGTCAATCCGCACAGGATGCATATACGTCATCAAGAAACTGATCAATTTCACTTCTAAACAACAATGGGAAGATACAAACAAACAACACCAAGTGAATATAAATGGATTATCTCCTATCTTACAAGGATTTATATCAACTGATGAACCTAATAGATGGTACCATTTGATGAAAAATCCAGGAAGTTCATCTTCTCTAAACAATAAACAAATCAGAGGGGGTTTTGTGGAGAATTTAGTATTTTCATAGTTGAAATCATGAGTCGATTGAAGCTAGACCACCATTGCAAAACCTGGAAGTACTGGACGGCCGTTTGGTCCTAATGTAAGACTCACTCCTCAGCAGTGCACATCCACGATCCCACCTCGAACCTAGGACCTACCAGTCGCGCGCCAGAGCACTCAACCAATAGACCACTGAGCCGGCTGGAATCCAACGGTGTTAATGTCTAACTTCCACCAATCCACGAAGTTTGAGCAATCGTTCACCAATTGTCTTCATTGAGTTGATATCTCTACAACAGAGTTGGTAGAACTCCACTGGTCACTGCTTCCCACTAGAACTCCAGGACATGTATCGTGATGTCAGTCACTAGTGAGCATAGATCTATCGGTTAAGGGCTCTGGCGTGAGACTGGTAGGTCCTGGGTTCGAATCTCACTCGCGAGTGCGGGATCGTGGATGCGTACCACCACTGAGGAGTCCCATAATAGGACGAAACGGCTGTCCAGTGCTTCCAGGTTTTCCATGATTGTCTAGCTTCAATTAATTCATGATTTCAACTATGAAAATAAACAAATCACCATCAATTTGTTAGACATCATTAATATGACTACAAAAGATTAATTAAAATAACTTACGTCCAGTTTTACCATCCATTATTGGTTGACGAACATTGATATGAAAATCATTTGAATAATATAGATGTTTAGTTTCTGGATTATAAGCTGAACAACGGCCAAATAAATGTTTATTCCAATGTAAATGATCTGTTGGACGTAGATGTATAAAACTAATTACATTCATTGAACGCAATACAATTTTAGCGATTGTTTCAGTGATAACTAATTGATTATGACGATCACGTATTTCCCATGCATAGATAGCATTTGATAATGGTGCATTGGACTGGGCATCTAAAATTATGAAAAGAAAGTTGAATAATGATTTGTTACTGAAGATCGTCTTGACGAACTTCTCTACTATCTAACCAAAAAGTTTTGATTGGTACGACCGAGAGTGGGGAAGGGCCCTCACTCTCTCTCGAAATGCTCTCACATAGCCACATGTATATAGCTTATGCCAGGGAAGTCCTACTCACTGCCTTTTCGCGGCATTGCTGTTGCTTACGAAATTGACAGGACGAAAAGCGAATGTCCAACGCTTTAACCGGGTTGGTGGACACGGAAAGTTCACCTAGGGGAGTTGGAAAATCCTGATTCCAAACCAACGGTGAACATAGGCTCCATTATCCTGAGGAAACAAATGGAATATGAGCAAATCGTTGGTCACCGGCTACAGTAGAACTGTATCACCTCACGATGATGCACTGCCTTGTGGATCAGACTTATATGTCAAAGGTTCCGGGTTTGGCCCCCCTAGGAAAACCATCAAAAAACAGGTCTGAATAATCAATGTCATGTCATTTCGGTCAAGGTGATTTATAAGCGACATGTATGTAAATTTGTGTGTGTGTATGTGTGCACTGTTAATGATGAAAAAATGTGTGACCTTTATAATGACAAAGGATAGAGTTAAATTTTGTAATGTAATGGTGTGAAATTGTAAATAATATCAGACTAGGTGACTAGGATAGAAAGTCCAAGTAGGATGTACGATGAGGCCTTCCTTTCTATTGAGAACAGTAGGATTAGGCATTATATGTAACTCTCCAGCTACTCTCCTTTCTTTGTAATTGGAAAAGCCTTTTTGTAATATTTTAATATTTTTAAAATCGATTTGATGATTAAGCAGAGATGGATAGTGGCTAGCAGTGGAATCCAGGAAGCGCGTTTCGTCCTATTTGGGACTCGTCAGCTGGATGTATCCATCTTTGCTTACAATGCTTGTGAATTAAGGCTATATCGAGGCAATACGCACAGTATGCACATATGCCATTAGTAGAGACTGACCAGTTGTAGTCCTAACACATCGATTGGAAGATTCAAACAAACAATACTAAACGATTTGATGATTGTTGACAATGGCGTGAACTGCTATTGCAGATTTAATTTGAAGTCTATTCAGTTCTATAGGATTATTAGGAGGTTTCTTTATGTACCTAATATGTTCTTTGGCAGGAGTCAAGATTTCACGAGATGACTCTCCAATATAGAAGGCATCACAATCGACACAACCTAATTTGTAGACGTAGTTCTGTGTAGACATGATTGGGATTTTTTCTTTTAACCAAACTAAAGTATTTCGAAGTGTGTCCATTGTTTTATAATATACTTTAATTCTGTGCTGTTTTAAGATCCTTTAGAGTTCTTCCGTTGTGCCATGACGGTATAGTAAAACCACAGTATCAGTCTATGGCATTTCATTCAAGTTATTATTATTATTACGTACTGAAGTGTTTTGTTTTAAGGCTAACGAGATCTTAGCACTGAAAAGATTTGGATTCGAATTACTTTGATGTGAGATCGTGGATGCGGACTGTTGAGGAGTCCCACAATAGGCCGAAATGGTCATTCAGTGTTTCCAGGTTTTCCATACTGGTCTAGCTTCAATTGTTTCTATGAAACATGAATAAATCATCTAAAGTTCAAGATAACTCATTCTACTATTAACTGTACTAAAATACACATACCAACTGCATAACATTGAAGATTAACTTTATCACCAGATTCTGCAATCAATTCTCCTGATGATGATAAACCAATAACACCGACACGAACTTTATTACTGTGTACTGAAAAAGGTAAATGAATAAAACATTCAATGAAATGTGACTTGTGATTGAAGGATTTCGTAGTTACATACACTCTCAGTTAGTCAGTCAGTCAGTCAGCTACAACGTATGACCAGGCACATTTATGCATCGGTCCAAGTTCCCATACCTCATTAGCACAACAAGATGAACACCGAATTAATAGAAGTAGTTAATTTACTGGTGGTAGTATATAAAAGATAGGTTGTATATAAGGATATAGTATAGGGAGGAAGAAATTTATGGAGCAATTTTAATCTCAAGGTTTAAGGGAAGATAAACAGTGTATACACCTACGCCATTGTGATCGATTCTCAGCCATGTCACCCAGAGTCTCCAACCATTGGTTACGATAGTCACGCGAACCCCAACCAGGTAGTCTGCATCTACCAACATGGCTCAGACCACAAGTTAGTGACTTCACGCTCTGATGCCACGTTTTGTTTTGGCCGCCCCTAACTCTCTTCCAACCATTGCCAATACTAGTCAGCATTGCGCGTCGTGGTAATCGGTGTTCAGGCATACGTAACACGTGACCCAACCATGTCAGTCGATGAAGATTCATGACCACATCAACTGATTTACCATAATTCCCTAATACCCTGTGTCTAACCTCACTATTACTTACCCGGTGATCCCAGCAGATGCGAGCAATATTTCTAAGGCATCTGTGGTCAAATACTAGTAACTTGCGAGTATCTTCTACTCTTAATGGCCATGTTTCATAGCCGTAAAGTAGAACAGAGAGAACCGTGCATACACTCTGACATGACATTACTTTATATAAGTGTCATTAGTATAACATAGATTAAGACTAACTAAATATTCTGAACGTTTTTAGAATGTATCTCATCAAAGTCCAATGGTTTACTGTCTGAGTACTTTTCTGAATGAATCTTTTGATTAGATTGATTAAAGAATAAGAGGATCGTATAAGCCTGTAATCTGACTCCATTAGATAGGATAGTAATCATGTTCACGAAATATATATCCTGCCTAACCATGTACATTAGTGAACAACGAAATACAACAAGTCAAATACATGAATAGTTTTCGGATATGTATATTTCTTTTTAAATCCGTTAACACAGACAGAAGATAAGAGACAAGAGACCGGATCATAGATGATAAACATATCAATTCAATTTCACCAGTCTATCTAAAAGCTGGAATAATCTCTATATTCATGAAATAGCACTAAACACGAAGTGAGTTACTGGATTAATTACACTTGAAAATGTACAAAGAAACAAACAAATTAGTGATATGAAGTACAACTTGATTTGTAAGTGTACGCTAATACTGTGGGAGACAACAAACCAGATTCCTGCGGAGGAAGACATCGGCAAGAAGCGTTGGAAGTGGATAGGACACAGATTGAGGAAATCACTCAACTGCGTCACAAGACTAGCCCTCACACGGAATCCTGAAGGTCAAAGGAGAAGAGGAAGACTAATGAACACATTATGTCGAGAAATGGAGACAGACATGAGAAGAATGAACAACAGTTTGATAGAACTAGGAAGGAAGGCCCAGGACAGAGTGTGTTGGAGAATGCTGGTCGGTGGCCTATGCTCCATTGGGAGTAACAGGCGTAAGTAATTGTTATATTAAGAGGTGGAAATCCCTCAAAACACAACTTTTTCTTCCGTCAAACGTTTAACAATCTAATGATCAAAATCTGTATATTTTCTTTATGGAACTCGATATTCATGTAGTTTCCCATTATCATTAAAATCAAATTTTCATAGTTGAAATCATGATTCAATTGAAGCTCGACCATCATGGAAAACTTGGAAGCACTGGACGGACGTTTCGTCCTATAATGGGACTCCTCAACTATGGAAATACTGAAATCTACAGAAAACCCCTTCTGTTTATAATCATATGCTCACTAGTAACTGACTTGAAGATATATGTCCTGGAGTTCTAGTGAGAAGCAGTGGCCAGTAGAGTTCAACCAAGTCTGTTGTAGAGATATCAACTCAATGAAGACAATTGGTGAACGGTTGCTCAAATTTCGTGGATTGGTTGAAGTAAGACATTAACACCATCGGATGCCGGCCAGCTCGGTGGTCTTTCGGTTAAGTGCTCTGGTGCGAGACCGGTAGGTCTTGGATTCGAATCTCGCGAGTGCGGGATCGTAGATGTGCACTGCTGAAGAGTCCCATAATAGGACGAAACGGCCTTAAAGCTGTGCTTCCAGGTTTTTGATGGCGGTTCAGCTTCAATTGACACATGATTTCAACTATGAAAATACTAAAATCTCCGAAAAACCCCTTCTGATTAAAATCAATTTACTTATTAAAATAAACTTTCAAAAAAACCTGAAATTTTCTTATCCATCAACTTACAATCTAATCCACCAATAGGTCCAGTATAAGTACCATCTTCTGTAATAGCAATACCAAACATTTTTGAATGATACAGAAGTTGTTCAATTTTCTCTTTTTCTATACCATCTGACATTACCATTGTTTGAGTTATATTCGTATGAACAATACAACGTCCTTTTAAATTACCTTGTTCTGACAATGTACTAATACGTAAACCATTTAAATGTAATACACCATCATTACTAGACAGAGTAACATTATCAGCTAAATAGTTTAATGATATAGGATTTCCATTAGAATCCATGATATCCCAATTGTATGAAAGTATGACAGAGTTTATACCATCTTTAGCTAAAGAAAAAATAAGGGGGGGGGAAAGTGAGAGATGTTAAGGGTAGTTGAAGGTAATCAACAACAACAAAAAAAAAACAAACAAACACAATAACGTAGAATTCTACTGGTTAACAATCAATAAGGATTATAGATATGGGATCTCAAGATGACTGTTAACAATATAAGCTCGAATAAATTGAGCATCGCCTTGTCCTGGGCAATCCTTCTTTCCAGTTAACATTCATTCTTTTCATATCTACTTCTATTTCCCGGTGTAATGTATTCTTTGACTTTCTTCTTTACCGAATGATTGTTAACTTTTTAAACTATTCATATTCGTATCCTTCTTATTATAAGCTTTATTTTGACCCATAGACTAGTATTATATGATCTACCAGTCTATTAATTACAATTTCTCACATTCACAGCCACATTTGGCTCAATCTTGCACAAATGTTGTTTACCTATTTTATGGTACGATGCGGTCTGTCTGTTTGGTATATAAACCTAGTATGTTTGAGAATAATGAATCATATTGCAGAGGCTGAGATTGGTATTCTGGACTTAACTGACTGGACTAGGCAAGAAGCAGGACCGACAAGTACTCTAGACTGCTCGTACGGGTTTTGTATGTCATTGGTCAGATCGCTAATTCACTGCTCTCTAATTGACGGTATGGTCACGTAATACATTAACAGGGCATCTAGGTCCATTCGTAATTTGAAATAAAAGATATCATCATTGTCCTGAATAGAAAAATCTGAGTTAAACATATAGATAATCTAGGCTGGGCTTTTAGGAATCTCGTTTGGTGGATATTTGTCATATTCTTGTCCTAATATGAATATCACTAAGATACGCGCTCATCTAGCTGGTGAGTCCCAAATAGGATGAAATAAATTACCTTGGACCCACTACTAAATATAAATCAAGCGATCTCCGACTATTGATTAAACGATTCTAAATTGGGAAAATTCTAAGAATCTCAAAACTTTATTTTCATCATTACAGGCTAATGGTGATAGTAAATGATGAAAGATTAAAATGAGAGGGAATACATCAACACATTCAACCAGATATATGTGTACTATAAAAAAATCTAGTCTATTCTCTTGAACAAAGACTCAGTCATGGTAGAGAAGATTTGTAGCTCAGGCGGATGACTTTGATGGAGTTTCATTCTCTGAGTTGGATGGTTGTACAACCAAAATAAAGAAGTAAACAATGACAGATTTAAGGTCAAAAAGAACCAATCAACATCGAGGTGTACAGGATAAGCTATGAACCACATGTAGAAAAATTCGAACATTTCACTTCTACCCGACGTTTGTGCTGATGATGTCGTCCAGAAGGACGACGAAAGCTCCACCCTCAAACCATACAGTTCAGAGAACAAAACTCCATCAAAATGACTCAGACATTTATGCATCATGTTAAGAGTAAACAGAATAAGGTAGTATGCCATGTTTGCTAAGTTCTTTATTCGACCGATTCCTCTCTTATTGAAACTTAAAAAATGAATACCAACTCGTACACTATATACCATGTTACTGGAAAATTTCAGATAACAATTATAGTATTGTTTGTTTGAATCTTCCCGTCGATTTGTTAGGACTGCAACTGGTCAGTCTCTAATTGGCATATGTGCATCCTGTGCGTATTGCCTCGATATAGCCTTAATTCACAAACAAACAATACTAAGTCGAATTTAAACGTCACCCCATTACACAAACAAGTGGCTATCAGGATTCAGTGGCCGAGTGGATAACGCGATGGCGTTTGCAGCGAAAGGTACTGGGTTTGAGCCCCAGAATGAACATCAACTCTGAGATGCAGGTACATCCAGCTGACGAGTCCCAAATAGGACGAAGTGGTGCGCATCCTGGATTCCACTGCTATCCAATATCCATCTTTGCTTAACATTTAAAGTGTTAATTAAATCCTACCTTCAGCATTACAATCCAGTGTTTTATCATCATTAGCCGCTCCAATCAAATTACCGTCATCGTTTAGACCGTCCACAGTAACAAGAATACGATCATCTGTATCTATATTGAGAAATAAAATGATATATAAGAATTATATAATATAAACAAGACAATAATTATCAGAAGCGGTTTTGTGGAGATTTAGTATTTTCATAGTTGAAAGCGTTAGTCAATTGAAGTCAGACATTAACACCGTTGGATGCCGGCTCAGTGGTTTACCGGTTAGGGGCTCGGTCTCGAGATTGGTAAGTCCTGGGTTCGAATCTCGCGAGTGTAGGATCGTGGATGCGCAATGCTGAGGAGTCCCATAGTAGGAAGAAACGGCCGTCCAGTGCTTCCAAGTTTTCCATGGTGGTCTAGCTTCAATTAACTCACGCTTTCAGCTATGAAAAGACAATAATTATTACTGTATGGTAAATGGTAGCTCTAATTTAAAGATGAACCAATCAGATTTAAGATAACAAGTTTTGAATTTTTGGCGCGAAATCCACTCACCCATTTGGCCAAATAGCGTCTTGGCATTTTAGTTTATATCAGGTCGTAATGAAAACCCTAGATCTAATTCCTAACTTCAACTATCAACTGTAAATCATAATTCTTGTTCTTCAGACTACTTTACAACCTTCATTTAGCCCTAGTAAGTAGGTAGGCACTTTCAAGATCACTTTGGCGTCGCTCAAACGTCATTCATAAATTATAGTCTCACCACAAGATCCAGTCTAAGTACAAACTTCATTGTTCCTTCCTATTCATAAACACATTGAAGTGTGTACCAGTCGTTTATTGGTGAAATAAATAAGATTAATAAGCATATTGTGTATTACATTTAACCCATCTATACAAAGAAAGCACTTCAATATAACAGGACTACTAGTAAGACTTTGGATTTTTATGGTCTGGAGAATAATCGGCAATTATATACTAGAGTTAGTAATGCAATCATGTTAGTATTATTATAATATTATTGTATACACGTCATCGTCGATTCATTTATCGCCATGTTTGAAGCGATTACGGGTTCACCTAGTCTACGAATGGAACAAAGACTTGTGATCAAAGACCAATAAGCTAACTATTCTGATGTGTCTCAGCCCTGCTAACTAGAGAGAAAAGTCGAAGTCCGAATGGGGGAATAAATATATTCCTCAAGCAGCCAGAAGCACAAGCGATCTCAACAGACACAAATCAAACCTATAGATACGACATAAAACTGCCCTTGGGAAGTGTTACAAAATAGCAAACTAAATGACATAACAGACCAATAGCATTTAAGATATTCCCAAGTGGGAAATACGACATGAAGGTGAGAAGAGCGCTCTTGACGCGACAACAAAGAAATCCAAGATTTTTAAATAAAATTACAAAAATATGGTATTTACCAAGGGAGTTCTGGGGATCTAACATTTCCAACATTAATCTAAAACTGACCTCGTCAATACTGTACTAGAGAAATTTGACATTGGTTTAAATACTAAAACAGGCAATATTTCCCAAAAGATTGTAGTGTCTAGCGCCATATAAAGCTCACATGGGTTATTGTAGATTACGAATAAACTAGTTCATTTATTCTTCTTCAGTCACAATTTAACCATATCAACTATTCGTTTATTCACCTTGACTGTTTTTAGATTCTCAGAAGGGGTTTGGTGGAGATTATAGTAATTTTATAGAGTTGAGATCATGAGTCAATTGAAGCAGTACCCAGTAGAGTTCAATCACGTCTGTCGGGAGATATCAACTCACTGATGATATTGGTGAATGGTTGCTCAATTTCGTGGATCAGTTGAAGTTAGATATTAACACCGTTGGATACCGACTCAGTGGTCCATCGGTTAAGTGCTCTGGCGTGATACTGGTTGGTCCTGGGTTCGAATCTCGCTCGCGAGACGGGATCGTGGATGCACACTACTGAGGAGTCCCATAATAAGACAAAACTGCCGTCCAGTGCTTCCAGGTTTTCGATGGTGGTCTATCTTAAATTGACTCATGATCTCAACTCTATAAAATGTTTTCAGATTCATCAAGTTTTTAGCTTATTTAGTTTGGTTAGAAATATTGAGTCACGATTGATCAAATGGAGTTGGCTTACTTGCCTTCTTTGACCTATTATTCCGCTTCGTTTCTGTGATTATCTCTCTGGATCCATTAATGTATAGAAAACACGTATCCAAAATTCGTTCCCATATTTGACTAATTTACTCCGTTATTCTCTTACATGAATAAAGTCAATAATTGTATACAATGGTAGGCAGCACCTATACTTCGTTGGTATTAACTGGTCAATGAGTAGCAACGAATCTCATGTTTATCTAACTGTGTTGCAATACTCTCCATCAGGAATTACTCTAATACATCTATCGTATTACCGCCACCTCTCGAGAATTCCTGCTCACTGCTTTCACATGGTGTATTTTTAGAAAAAGATTGGACAAAACCTAAATGATGGATGTACAAGTTCCATTTAGGGAACTTTGAAAATTATGTACACTGGAGATCCTAAGGGAACGTTTTTTATTTTATTAGATAGATCAGACCAAAGTATTCAGGGTAAGGTCTTAACCTTCATCCCGATTGTTCAAAGTAGAATGTTTCAATAACTAATTCACTACTGTTTACTAGCAGAAACAATATGAAATGCATAGATTGACTGAATCCTTGTTTCATTATTCTTTTAAGTCTAATCTAATAAACTGATAATGAGCTTAATTCTGAATGTTTCAAAACATTTGGTAAACCACTATAGCATGCTGCAAGGCCTTAATTGCCTTGATTCATAATCTTTACTAGCAATGTAAATACATCCTGCCGAGGACTCCTAAATTGTAGGCAAAGAAAGATTCTATGATGTACGATTTTTATTGATTTCCTTCTCGGTCCCAAGCCTGTGATAGAAACTAATATCAAACTAAATGAATGTGTTAAATCATAAGATCATTTCTAACAGTAGAGATTATGAATGAAGACTTACCTTCCGTTTCTTTGATACCTTTCTGTTTGATTGCTTCCTCATATTCCTTCAATTTTTCTACATCATCCAATGTTGGCGGTTTAGTTTCAGGTTCTGCAGTATCTTTCTCCAAATTAATTAAGAAATCTGGTGAACTATCCCATTTATTTGATCCTCTATAAGAAACTTTACATCGTCCTTTAACATTATCAGATAATGAATCCAAATTAGTAATTGTCAACTGATTTTGTACAAATTGAAAATCTCCTTTTGGATGATATGCTCCAGGCTCTTTGAAATCCCATACATAAATGACATCTTCAGCTGGTTTTCTTGTTATAATATCTATTCATAAAAAGGATGTCGTCAAGAAAAAGCTTCAATAAGGTTTACAGTGAATATGAATACCTTCTTATATCTATACTGCATACGGTATACGATTTGAAACATTTTAGACAATAAGCAAAGATGGAATAATGGGCTAGCAGTGGAATCCAGGATGCGCACCACTTCATCCTATTTGGAACTCGTCAGCTGGATGTACCTTCATCTCAGAGTTGTTGTTCATTCTGGGACTAAAACCCAGTACCTTTCGCTTCAAACGCAATCACGTTATCCACTCGGCCACTAAGTCCTGATAGCCACTTGCTTGTGCAATGCCAATTAGAGACTGACCAGTTGCAGTCCTAAAATATCAATTGGAAGATTCAAACAAACGATACCAAGTGAATTTAAACTTCACCCCATTGTACATCCAGCTGACGAGTCCCAAATAGGACGAAACGCGCGTCGTGGATTCCACTGCTAGCCACTGTCCATCGTTACTTACCATGTTTGACAAATTTTCTAAGTTCGAGGCTTGGTGTAGGCGTCAACATTGGGATTCAACTGCACCCTGACGATAAATTTCAAGTACTAAGAAACATAAGTCCTAGCTCCTATAGTTATCACAATCGAACATTCTATATATCTTACATTTAGCAAGTACCGATGGACTCCAATCCAAGATATTTTTCGTTTTCCTGTTCTAGCCATTGATTACAGGATATTTATTGTTTAGCAACAACATTCAACCACTGATATCATGGATAACAATAATACAGTTTGTGTATTTCTGTCTCAATGATTTCAATATGGATAATATTAAGAGTAGTTTAAAAATAATACACTATTTAAATAAGCTGACAATATCCGCCAAAGATTTTAGAACTTTATGGTCCATACGTAGAGCTTTTAGTCATCTCGACGCTTAAACGTTTCTGATTTTGTATACAGTGTTCGTACGTCCTAAACTTGAGTACTGCATACAAGCAGCTAGCCCCTGCCTAAAAAAAGACAATGAACTCTTGGAAATGGTTCAGAGAACAGCAATGAAGCTGATTCCCGGAATAGCGAAGCTCCCGTATAGTACTAGACTGACCAAGCTAAACCTATTCCCGCTGTCATATAGAAGAATCAGAGGCGACTTGATTACAGTTTTCTAATTGTTTAGTGATATGCCCTCATTTTTCTTGTCTCCCAAAACAGAAAATTTACTAGGACACTCCAGAAAAGTTCACAAGCCAAGAACGAATTACTTGTCAGCTGACTACCGACTTTCCCATCGAATCATCAACGAGTGGAATTCGTTACCTCAGCACGTGGTTGAGGCTCCATCCATCGACTCTTTCAAAAGAAAGTTGAATCAGCTGAGAGAACATTATTGCCAGGACTAACACAGGCCACCAAGCCTCCTGTCCTTTCCAAACCGAAACTGAAACTGAATAGGACAATAAAGTCTTGACAGGATGACCTGTACTAGAAATATGAGAATTGACATCATATATATACAACTTAATTAAGGAAGCCAGGTTTTGTCTACTATACACAACAATACGTGGTAAAGGTGTAACATTCTTCATATTTCATTGATTTTGGCGTGAGTATAATTTATGAACGAACCAATCAGATGTAAGATGATAGGTCTAGGATTTCGGCGCGAAATTCACTTATCCTATTGATTAAATAGCGTTTTGGTATTATTGCTGTTATCAATTGGTGATACAAACCCCGAAATCTAATCCCTAACTTTAACCGTCAACTGTAAATCATAATTCTAATTCCCCACACACTGGTTGGTAACCCTCATTTAGTCGTAGTTATAAAGTGGACACTCTCAAGATCACTCTGACGCCGCTCAAAGGTCATCCATAAATTATAGTCTCACCAATAATAGTATTATATTCATAAATAACATACCAATAGCAGAACATTCCAGTGATACATTATCTCCTTGTTTAATTTGAAGTTGACCATCTTTATCTAAACCATGTACGGTGATAAGATATCTAGGAGTGATCACTAAAATGTACAGAGAAAAAGATACACTATCAACTTTAGTTTTATTGAAAATATTAGTAATCTATTCATTCAGTCTTTCATTGTTATAATTCAATATCCCCTATGATATTGTACAACATGTTTGGTTACATTAACAAGAAAGTGAGTATGATAAGCCGATGATATTTATAAGAGTAGTGAAGTGGATAGGACATTGAGGAAAGCAGCCAACTGTGTCACAAGACAAGCCCTCACATGAAATTCTGAAGGCCAAAGGAGAAAAGGAAGACCAAAGAACACATTACGTCGAGAAATAGAAACAGACATGAGAAGAATGAACAGAAACTGGATAGAACTAGGAAGGAAGGGTGAGGACAGAGTGGGTTGTAGAATGCTGGTCGGCGGTGTATGCTCCATTTGGAGTAACAGGCGTAAGTAAGTAAGTGAAGTATCAAGGTTAACTAACACTAAAAATAGTATCTAGCTAGAATACCTACAGTAAGAGAACACATAGAAACCTCATTACACACTATTCAATTTATGTTTTTTTCTGGTATAGATATATATTTCAATTAAGTAGTTGAATTTAAGACACAAATTTCATCCTATTTTAGATTTATCAGGAAGGATTTGGTTCTGATATTCAGAAACTGAAATCTGTTCAGTCATTAACAACTTAGGACGAGGTACATATATCGACCTGTCCGAGTTATCATACTGAGACGTACTACTGAACAGTTTAATCGAAATATGTTAAAAGCTTGTATGTGAAAGGAGATACTATTCGAGATGCCCGTTATCTAAAAGAGATTGATGTCCTTAAAATCAACAATAGAAAAGTGTTTATGTCATTTCCTCTACTTAAGTACGGCAGAATACGATAGACAACTAACGGCACTTGAACGTGTAGAACCCAACAGTCGCAAATCAGAAGGTTGAAGAACTAAAGGAAATTGATTATCGGGTAATAATCAGAAGTGTACAGAAAATCATGGGCAATAATAGTTATTAGAGTTGGTTATAACATCACTATAATCTGGTCAATTCGCAAAGAGGCAAGTTACGTTATCATCTAACCGTAGCCCTATCAGGCCCTAATTGGATGAAGACTCTTCGGTTCCCTTAAAGCCTCCAGAGGCTGCGTTCAGCTTCTCGAAGCCGTTCAACTAGCTTACCTGTGAAAATATAATACTTTCATTCTTACTACATAAGACATAAATTATGAATATATGGTCATTTTTACATTCATCGGATTAACAGTTGTATATAACAAATGAACTACAATGAGTAAGTGAATACTTTCAAGTCCAATTCAGCTTTATTTGTTATGCGGAAAAAGAAACGACAGTACTGACACTGTCACACTAAATGTATTAGATTTCTTTATGAAATCTTCATTATCCTATGAGGTGAGGCAAAAGTTCAGTATGATAGTCGGCTTTTGTTTTTTTCATTCGATTGATGAAATACCCCCTCCCCCTCCAAAAAAAAAATTATTTCATTTCCAATAAATTTCAATCATGTTTATTTTTCAGACAGTTATGTTTTTTGCACCGGGCAAACACTAGGTAGGGATGAATGCCAAACCTGGTCTCCCGGTAACTTTATATACGGTGTTGTCTGAGGTAACACGCCACTGCGTACACCAATTACACACACCGTTTCAGACATTTCAGTCTTGTATTTAAAAGTGAATTGTATTTTAGATTATGAAAGTATTCATTGTTAATTATTAATTCCAGAAAGAGGTTTTGTGGAGATTTGAGTAATTTTATGTAGTTGAAATCATGAGTCAATTGAAGCTAGATCACCTTGGAAAACCTAGAAGCACTGAACGGCCGTTTCGTCCTATTCTGGGACTTCTCAGCAGTGAGCATCCACGATCTCACCTCACGAGATTCCAACCCAGGAATTATCAGTCTCGCGCGCGAGCATTTAACCTATAGACCACTGAGCCAGCATCCAACGGTGTTAATGTTTAACTTCAATCAATCCACGAAATTCAGCAACCGTCTACCATTGTCTTCAATGAGTTACTATCTTACAACAGACCCCATTGAACTTCACTAGTCACTGCTTCTTACTAGAACTCCAGGAAATACCTCTTGAAAGCAGTCACTAATGAGCATAAGATCATTATAAGAAGGGGGTTGAAATCATGAGTCAATTGAAGCTAGATCATCTATTAGAAGTTATGAATTTCATGACCAATTATCAGTTGAACATTCCTATTGACATCAATTCTAACAATTCATTACCCCCCATTCTATCATTATATTGTTAAACTAGGTTTTACAAATCATTAAATGAGAATGAATAATTAATTAATTACCTGGAATAACTTCTGATCCTTCTTCATCAGATTCAGTAAGTAATCGATAATATGGTGACGAATAGATTGATGTACCATTTGATAAACGACATCTTACATAAGCTTCATCCTTTGGAGTTAAATCATCATTTAATAAAATAGATAAATAACCACCAGGTGATTCTTCTAATTTAGAAACTAATGGACCAAGTGAACCCCGTATAGGCGGTGATGATGATGTATCAGATTGTGTATAATAATAATCCCATCCATAATTTAAATCATCCACTCGGTCACCAGTTCGAGCATCTATGAAGTTTACATCAAAAAAAATAAGAATCAAAAATGAAAAGGACAACTTTAAATGATAATATGGAAAACTTTCAACAATGTACAACTCCAACCTTATTGTTGACCATTACCAAATTTTATTGATATATGATGGCCGGATGACGAATGAATGGAAGAAAGCTAGGGGCGGCCAGACCGAAACGTGGCACAAATCCATGAAGTCACTGACAATTGAACTGAACCTGGTTGGTAAGTGTAGACTACCTGGTTCGGATTCGCAAGATGGTAGCAATCAATGGTTAAAGACCTTGAATGATATGGCTCAATATCGTTTACAATGGCGAAGGTACATTCACTATTTGTGTTCTGTCAAATTCTGATCTTCTGAATTCTTCATGTCTCTATCTTTTTTCTCTTTGCAAATTTATTTCATTGGATTATATTCCTTCAATAACATCTTTAAACCGTAATCTTTCACACAATGCTTATACTCTTACTACTTCTATCCCTATGGGATTTGAATCGACAATGTGGTATGGTAACTCGAACTGATGAACGTACGTACGAAGTTCTACGTTGTGACTGACTAGCTGATTGCTAGGAACTATTGATGGAGTATTATTATATGTATATTCTTATTGGATAACTATTAAGTAACCAGATTATATATATATATATATATATATTCATATTACTTTTATTGTAAGCTTCCATTAGACTTATTGGCTACCGTTATACGATTTACCATTCTCAATTCATCCCTAATCTATGAGCTTGGGTCTCTTATACACACAGATACTATTGGATCGATCTTGTGTAATTATGATTTTTCATTTGATGGTGTGATGTGGTCTTGTCTGTTTGTATATAAACCATGTATATCTGAAATATACGACTCCTATATTGGAAGCTGATATTTGTGTCCCGGACTGGATGGGCTGGACTAGACCAGAAGCTACTGTACGGTGGATCGATAAGGACCCAGAATTGACTCAAGGCTGCTACTGCTGTTTGATGTACCATTGGTTTAGTACAGGGACAAGGTCATAGAAGTCGGTATTTTGATTAGCTATCTCGTCATGTGATATCTGACAAGCCACTAGAACATGACAGGTTGATTCACCCGCTAAACAAAATATCTCTAGATGCATAATGTTTGATATTGTCAAGGATGGGAAATGTTGTTAAATGTTGTTAAATAGCATCTGATGTATAGCTTACTTTATAGAAATCCTACGTAATGTGTTTTCGTCTAGTGGCTGGGGAACAGTAGCGAAAAGATTTGATATGGACTGAGATCTTGACTAGCGAATTAGGGAAAATCTATCGCAACTGCAGTATCCTTATGATATGGATAACTCACAAAGGTGTTTTCATTATTAATTACTATGGTATTGAAAAAATCTTCAATTCCTTTGTGCATTAAACTTTCAGAAAAATAACCTACCTGTCCAACTATTGATTTCAAGTCCCACTACCGTTTAAGAATATGCTCTAGTCGACTTTCAAGAATCTCTTAAATAGGAGATAAGTCATTAGTTTGATAACTACTTACGCTAACTAGTTACTAACTTCATTTATAATAGACCAAGGAGAAACTGGAAAGCTGGTTATATATATATATACATGAAGTTTATCACTAGGGTGTATAATCAACTCTGACAAATATTGAACCTAATATTCGTCGACCTAGAGTTTCAGTGTTCATTTTCACTAATCGATTTTTTTTCAATAGAATCATTATACAAAACAACGTAAATATGTTAGCGCCCCCAAATGCCCTGGTACGGCCGAGAGTCGGGAGAGTCCACATTCCCTCTCGAAATGCTTTCATATGGCCACTCATATATAGCCTCTGACAAGGAAGTCCTATGCACTTCCTTCTCATGGAGGTGGTGTTTTTTTACGAAATCGAGAGGGAGAAAAGCGAATGCCCGACGCTTTAATCGGGTTGATGGATATGGAGAATCCACCTAGGGGAGTTGGAAAACCCTAATTCCAAACCAATAGTGCACATGGGCTCCAAGTATCCTGAGGCAACAAATGGCGTATGAATCAATCGTCGGTCACCGGCTACCATGAGACTGCATCTCCTCACGATTCTCCACTGCCTTGTGGATCAGATCTTTAGGTCAAATGCTCGGGGTGTTGCCCCCTAAGAAAATCACCTACGGTGGATAATTACACTATATGAAGACCACATATTTGTACTTTCTTCTGTGGATGAAAGCAATTACAAATGAAGTAGGATAATCTCAATTAGAACAAAGTGTTTTCAGTCAATATAATATAGAGTGAGCTCATAAACTATAAACATCAACATACAATATAATCTTTACATGACTTACCAATACCAATACAACGAATTGTCTCAGATTCACCAGATTTCAATAAAATTTTACGATCCATTGGTGATATATCCACTAAACGTACCAGTATTCGACCATCACCTTTTGTTATGAATAATTTTAAAAGTAGATTTTACAGTTTAAATGAATTATACTAATGAGTGATGACAGATACTATTAAACGGTAAGTTTATTGGCATATACAATTTAATGGTTGAATTTATGAGTCATTTGAAGCTTGACCATCATGTAAAAACCTAGAAGCACTTGACGACCGCTTTGTTCAAGTATGGGACTCTTCAGAAGTGCACATCCGCGATTCCACCGGAAGGATTCGAACCCAGGATCTACCCTGAGATTTTACTTAAATTGTATATAGTTACTAGTGAATATGGATTTTGTCAAACATTTCCGATTAAAATAGAACATGTATGTCAAGCAGTCAATCTCATCTCAATTACTTCTCAATTACTTAACCAGAAGCAAACATTGTTGACTTTTTAAAAGAATATTTCATCCTATAACTATCTTGAAGTTTCAGCTTAGTAACAAGTCAGTTCAAAAGAGATCTCTTCACTGAATTTCCTTCTTTTATTATTCAAGTTGATATTTGCATAGATACTCATCATAAAGGAGGAAATAATGGATAATTAGGATGTGTGTTCATCTAAGACAATTAATGTAATACAACATAAATTATCAGAAGGGGTTTTTGTGGAGATTTGGTACTTTCATAGTTGAAATCATGAGTCAATTGAAGCTAAATTATAGAGTCAAATAAATAAGCCAATGAAAAGTTGAATCCATTAATAAGATTCAGGCACCTAAATATTTATGGGAAAGTGAATGATTCATTGGGCGATTTTAATCAACTGACATTTAAGCTAGAAAGACGGATAGATGTATAATCTGTAACATTTAATCAAGCATACATGTTCATACAGACATAATTATAATGTAGGTT
>NC_031496.1:33070627-33089452 GCF_000237925.1 Schistosoma mansoni
TAGAATGTCAGTGAGCAGTGTAATCATGTGAACCAGGGAGGATTCAGATTATGTATTCACTTAAGTATAAATGTTTAACGACAAACCCGAATTTAGCGATCGGATTATTTTAAAATTAAAGTGTCTACTTTACCTAAAGAAGTAGATATCGAAGGTAAGATTTATTGATTTAGTCATTTCTTTTCTTCAATTGACTCGCGCTTTCAACTATGACAACATAAATGGTTGTTATGGATAGTCATCAATTGAAAAAAAGAAATGACTAAATCAATAAATCTTACCTTCGATATCTACTTCTTTAGGTAAAGTAGACACTTTAATTTTAAAATAATCCGATCGATAAATCTGATTCCCTCGATAAACTAAACATCTTCCATGAATATCATCAGCGAATGAATTCAATGATTTCATTGAATAAAATTCCAGTTTATTAGATTCTTGTATAACTTGATCAGCTAATATACCTAAATTAATAAGTGCTCCATTTGTACGTCGTATATCCCATCCAATAATTACATCTTGAATGGTTTCGTCAGTATTTGAATCTAGAAAAGAAGAGGTGAAAATGTTGAGTGAAAACGGTTGGAAATAAAGAAATATAATATTCTGAGTTATGGTAACGATTTCTTAACTAATGTGCATGTTTTTTGTGGTGCTATCTTCTTTGAGACTTTAAAATTATTTGTTACTTACTTACTTACTTACTTACTTACTTACGCCTGTTACCCATCGTCGAGGAGCATAGGTCGCTCACAAGCATTCTCCATCCAACCCTGTCCTGGACAATGCTTTCCAGTTCTTTCCAGTTAACATTCATCTTTTTCATATCTGCTTGTATTTCCCGACTTAATGAGTTCTTCGACCTTCCTCTTCTCCGCTTCCTTTCACCATTCCAAGTTAGCGATTGCCTCGTGATGCACATTGGTGATTTCCTTAACGTAAGTCCGATCCACTTCCAACGTCTTTTCCAAATTTCCTCTTCAACTGGAAGCTGGTTTGTTCTCTCCCATAAAACGCTGTTGCTGATAGTATCCGACCAGTGAATGCTCAATATCTTGCGTAGACAACTGTTTATAAATACTTGTACTTTCTTTACGATGGATGTAGTAGTTCTTCAGGTTTCTGCTCCATACAGTAGGACTGTCTTGACGTTCGTATTGAAGATTCTCACTTTGAAATTAGTTGACAGTTGTTTGGAGTTCCATATGTACTTCAATTGTAGAAATGCTGCCCTTACTTTGCCAATCTTTGCCTTTACATCTGCATCCAATCCTCCTTGTTTATCAACGACGCTTCCCAGGTACGTGAATGTTTCCACCTCAATCAAACAACAAGGATGTTGGCTCAAGTTCATATAGCCATCCCTGTGTATGTGAAAGATTAGTGTAAATACTTTGTACATAGAAGTGAAAACGAAAGGTTAAGACAATAAAGAAAAAGGAACTCACCAACAGCTGTACACATAATACTTGCATTTTCACCAAGCTGAGTTGTAAATGTTCCATCTGGTTTTAAACCATCAATTTTTACTTTGATCAAGCTTCCTTTGACTGAAGAATAGCGGAAAAAAATATGAACAAAATTGTCTTTATTCAGAAGATTGGAAAGTGAAGCCCATACAAGCTCAGAAATTATTCAGTCTCTTGAGTTAGAAATAAACTAATCATTCGAAATTTCCTTCAGTGATGGGCTTTACTGCATATCAATAAAGTGGTTGCATTAGTCACAGTGACGTAAATCTACTAAGCAACTCTAAGATCTTCAGTGTCTAGTACTATGTAGAGCCTACATAGATTATTGCCCCCAAATGCCCTGGTACCGCAGAGAGTGGGGGGAGTTCGCTCTCCCTCTCCAAATGTTTTCACATAGCCACAAGTATACAGCCTCTGACAGAGAAGTCCTACTCACTGCCTTCTAGTGGTGGGGGGTGTTGGTTACGAAATTGAGAAGACGAAAAGCGAATATCTGGCGCTTTAACCGGGTTGGTGGACACGGAAAGTCCACCTAGAGGAGTTGGAAAATCCTGATTCCAAACCAATGGTGCACATGGACTCTAGTATCCTGAGGGAACAAATGGCGTATGATTCAATCGTTTGTCTTCGGCTACCATGAGGCTGTATCTCCTTAAGATGCTCCACTGCCTTGTGGATCAAATCTTTAGGTTAAAGGCTCCGGATGTGGCCCCCTAAGGAAACCACCTGCTTCAGTTTGGGCACTTGTGCAGTATCACAGCCTTCACACAAACCAAATGAGATTTGTGTGGCGCATATCTATCTGGTGCCTCTTTGTACCAATATTTATGTGTTTAAATAAATTAAATAAACAGATTATTCTAGCTATATGACAGACCGGTTTATTTAGTCTTCATGAGTTACATTTTGACGTTGTCAACTATTCCCTTATTCACCTTACTGTATTTATATGACTGTATGTGTGTATGTATTGTTTACCCTATTCATAATGTCTTCAGCCTATTTTTGTCCGACTAGATATGGTGAGTGACGCTTGATCAAACGGAGTTGGCTCACCTACCTTCTCTGCTTTGCTTCGCTTTACTTGACACGTCTCATTCATTATGTCTTTTTGAATAAATGAGTGTCTGAAATTAATTCATGCAACTGAAATTGTATTTGGCTTCTTATGACCACCGTCGCACAAACGGAGTTAGCATAGATGTAAAACACGGAGTCGAATAGAAGATCTACATTCATGGTATATTGAAACGTTCAACGAAGTCGGATTAATATCAATAGAATACCATTGAATTATAAAATATGACATCAGTGACTATATTAGGCGGTTAATTAGAGTCCGAATATTTGAATTATTTGTAACCTTAGTCGTAATCCCAATACAAATTTAAATGTGTGTGTGGTCAGGGATGGAGTAATCGTGATCTCAAAAATAGGATGTGTGAACGGTTACAGAAACAAATGAAATCAAATGATCCAATAAGAACGGACAATAAACATCACATGATTGAAACAGATCATAACATTGATCTTAATTCGGCTTTTATGGTATTGTACAAAAGTGTAAAAGGACATATAGTAAGGTTTATTGAAGTCTTAACCATATGACAATTCAACCCTCACCTCTGTATATTCAAAAATAGTTTGTTCTTACCTTAAACCTACCCTGGTGATATTAACTTATTATCCAGAGTGATGAGGTTTCAAATTGTATCCCAACTACTAATTTCTTCATTATTCTTGTCTCCTTTTACCCTCCATTTTTAGCCTAGTTGATCATTTTATGTTCTTATATGTGATCAGGTTATTCGAAATGTACATCACATAGTTCTGATAATCTTTGTCTTCATATTACATCATCGTCTAATGATACCGTCTATAACCATAACAAGAATTCAAATTCTACCATTTCGAGTTCAGACTACCCAATGAACAGCCAAAATTTGTCGTTAGCGTTAACATAAAAAGTATGTTGCTTTCTATGATACATCCAATTATTAACTAAGGATTCAAAGCTGTTTGTCAAAATGTTTGTGGATTGGTTGAATTTAGACATTAACACCGTTGGATGTCAGCTCAGTGGTCTATCGGTTGAGTGCCCTGGCGGGTGACTGGTAAGTCCTGGATTCCGATCTCGTGGATGTGGGACCGTGGATGCGCACTTCTGAGAAGTCCTGCAATAGGACGAAACGGCCGTCCAGTGCTCCCAGGTTTTTTCTTGGTGGTCTAGCTTCATCTGACTCATGCTTTCAACTATGAAAAAAACTTTGGCATTGATAAAACTATGAAAATATTCGAAAATGTAAATTTCATTGTTCTACATCTACGTTCGTGAAACGAAAAAGAACCAGTCTTAATTGAGGGACATCTTGAGGTGAATAAATCTATATAAATCTTCTTAGATAAACAACGGAGAACTATTTAACTAATATCGTGAACAGCAAGTTATCATTGAAATAATATCGTTTTACTTGTTCAACATTTTCCTACTTTCATGTGGCTTTCTGGATATCTTGGATGACTTGATTTCAATCTATGTAATATATTTCAGTTATTGTTATCTACAGCTGTATTAATCAAAATAGAATTATCAGTAGGGGGGTCCTGGAGATTGTTAAGTTTTTGACTGAAATCATGAATCGATTGATGTTAGACCACAAGTGAAATCTGGAAGTACTGAAAAGCCGTTTCGTCCTAGTATGGGACTCATCAGCAATGCTCATCCACGGTGCCACTCGCGGACTTGAACCCAAAACTTTTGATTCGCGCACAAAGGCCTAACTTCTAGACAATTGAGTCGTTATCCGACGGTGTTAATATCTAACTTCCCTTTGATAAACTTTGACAATGCAATGAGAAGACGAAGGTTATCAGAATTATGTGATATGTTTGCGCAATACATTTTGAATAATCTGATCACACATATACTTGTTTAGACTGTCTCTTATTGCCATATGTGCATACTGTCCGGATCGACTGAATATTTCCCTAAGTCACAATTATTATAAGCAGAGATAGATGGTAGTTAGTAGTGGACGTGCGTTTCGTCCTAATCGAGACTCGTCAGCTGGGTGTAACTGAATCTCATTCTTTTCATAATAACAGTGATAACAATTAAAGAGTTTCAATCACCATAAGTAACGATGGTAAAAATCAAATATATTAACTTACTATCAACTTCTTCACCAGTTCTTGTTGATGTACCATCACTTCGTCTAACATCCACTCCAAAATAATCTGATGTATATAATTTTGGTGTAGTAGGCTTTTCATCTGGTATACTTGGTCGTTTATTGACAACAGCTGTACATCTTATTTTAAATGGTAAATTACCACGATTTGGTGCAACTAAATCTCTTAAACGTAAATTTCCTGATGAATCCATTGATACACTATCAGCGAATAAACTAGAATCTACTGATCTACCAGTAGAATCAGAAAATTCCCATCCATATATGACATCATATTCTGCACGTAAACCTTCGGTTGGTAATCGTTGGTTAGTAGTACGATCTAAATTAAAATATATTATTATTATTATTATTATTGTTAGCTTTATTCAATATTATAGTTTTAGTACAGTATAGGATTTTCAGCACAAAGTAAATTCAACAAGATTCCGTTTCTTACTTCTTGGTCGATCCTGATGTGTGAACCGCGAAATAAGAATCCTTAACATACTATAGAAGCTATTTTTAAGGGGACGTTATTTCATTTCATTTAAGGATTGTTAGACAGTAACATTTACTTTTGCCCGTAGTCTACTTTACAGATCATAAGCTTTAATTTGATGTATGATTCACTGACATAGTCCTTTTTGTTACAAAGTTAGACGTAACCTTTTGTACTCTATTTTCTACTCTAATCCCCCAGTTTTGAACATCATTGTATTTTCCTAATTGTTGTACGTTGTGGTCAGGTTATTCATCTATTTATTCATGTATCTTTTTGCCCTAATCCGAATTCGGAATTCGGGTATCAGATCGGAATTGGAATAAAGCGATTAGTGTTCCAATTGTCTTGTCTTCTCTCTCTCTCTCTCGTGTGCTTGTCAGCCAACCACGTGATAGAATAGTTTTCGTCTCTCTAACCCCACTTCGGACTCACGCGTACTAGCCTCAAGGTTAAGCCAGTCAGCCTATCGCGTCAAGGTCTAAATCTACATTAGACAAGTTATCCTCGGCACGAAAGTGGGTAGACAGATTCAAGGACGTAACGAACCCTCACGACAAATATTGAGTGATCTGCAGTTAGAAGTTAACAGTACAACAAATCGGCATATCAATAGTGTACATTCTTTACTCTGCATATTTCCTGCCAGCAAGCACAATATCATTGATTAGGCTTTTATAACTTGTATAACGAAAGGTTGCACACTTTTCAGAAACTCACCTGAATAGGTTATGTAACTGATAGCCATAATGATATATTAAATCAAACGGAATTAGATAAGTTATCGAAATATCTAGATGACGGGAACAGGCATCTCAGATGTTCAAGCAGGCCGTCGTACAGTTGATATCAGAATAGTTTTTTTTTTAAACTGTATCAAGAAGGTGTTCCGACTATAAACTAGTTAATAAGCATCCCATTAATTAATTTAAAAAAAAACACCTCAGAAATTGAAAGCTGACTAGTTTTAACGTTTCTTACTCCAATCTAACTTCAACTACTACTGGAAAATAATCAATCTCATCACTTTTCCTGTATATTTTTTCTATTAATTGTCTAGACCAGACAAACAGTTGATGTATTAACTTAAATAATCATTATAGTATATTTAATTATTCAGAATAAAGAATTCGAATCAGTCAGTCATTCAGTCACAACGTAGCACTCCATACGTACATACATCAAATCCAATTGCCATACCACATTAGCACAGAGATGGAGTTGTCGATTCAAATCACATAATGGTAGAAGTAGTAAGAGTATAAGCAATAATCGGTAAGATTAGGATTTGAAGATGTTATTGAAGGAGTATAATACAGTGAAGTAAATTTGGAAAGAGAAAAAGGATAGGGACATGAAGAATCCAGAAGATTAGAATTTGGCAGAACACAAAGAGTGGATGCACCTTCGCTATTGTAAACAATTTTCAGCCATATCATTCAAGGTCTCTAACCATCGATTGCTATCATCTCGCTGATCCCAACCAGGTAGTCTACACCTACTAACATGACTCAAAGAATTTGAATGGATGAGGGTATTCAGATAAGAATCCTCATGGAGAGTCTTCTGACTGTTGATCGAGTTCTTTTTCAGGAGAAATGAAAGGTATTAAAATTTAATCAAATCAGTATTACGGTGATCTCTTGATGTTACCACGGTAACAATTGTTAATGTAACCTTACATAACTTAATTTGTGTCACATGAATTCATGGCTGTTTTCATCTGATTATATCATTCACTTGTACACACATCTTATCTCTGATGGAGAGACGAGCTATCATAGAAAACTGATTACATTTCTAACCAGTACCTCAGCTTACATGTTCAATCAATCATTTGTCTACCTATCAGTTGTCAATCAAAGTATCCCAATCATTTATTGATCTTATTTTTATCACAGCTGATTGTGCAAGCATGAAGGAAGGGTGTTTCTCTGAATCGGACATGGTAAAATGTAACAGAGTGCAGTTTTCATTGGAACCATAAAACAAAATTACCACATTTGACATGACTTACTTCTAGCTTCACATACAACACTGGCACTTTCTTTTTCATTACCAACTAAATAACCTTCATTATCTAATCCATCAATAGCTATTTCAATATTATCTAAATAAAGAATAAAGCAATAAGATTTTAATGATTATCAATCTCTGAAAAGGTGGAGAATAACAAAAGTTCAATAAATTCCTAGTAAAGACATAAGTATGGGTAACTTCTGGGATTACTGTTATACGAATTACTGCCTCTAAATTATATTTTCATAGTTGAATCCGTGAGTCAATTGAAGCTAGACCACCATAAAATAAATGATTCGCATAACAGAAGCTGTAGTTGGTGTTCTGGACTCAACTAGCAAAGCTAGAAGGACAACAAACCAATAAGGACACTAGACTGCTCATATCGGTTGAACGTCATTGATTTGGCACAGTGCCAAGATTGGATAAGTCGTATTTCGATTGGTGGATAATTCAAGTGATAAAACGCCGGGTATAAAAGCACAATTATAACTAGTCGATACTTTTTACACAATTCATACCTTGGCATGTTCATTTGATATACAAATAGAAAGTAATAAATCATTCACTTGTGGTGTGTAATAATAATTTGACTTATGTTTGTGCTATTCAAAATCTGTAAGGAAGTCCTCAAAAATCAATCCCTTCAACTCCGTAAACAAACGTTTTATTGAATTTGTATACATAAATGGGTGTTTTTTTCTGAACTCAATTCATCAGTAATTCCCTGAAAAGTATATCAGTAGTTAGAGAGTAAAAACGATCATATCAGTATTATGTTTTTGTTAACAGAGAACTGTTATATCCCGTATTGTCTACTTAAGAGACATGCCCTATAGTAGACAAATTTGGGAAATTTAAAGTCCGGATATCAATTCCAGATCTCTCAAAAAGAGGAGGTGTTATATACCGATAACAATAGTGAACGGTAACTTTGGGGATTCTTTTTATGGACCAAATACTATGTATACATTTTTGTTGTGTAATTGCTAACCAACTAAACCATTCATATTCCAGAACCCCCTTATTATAAGCTTGATTTTGACCCATAGACTATTACTATACGATTAGATTCTCAGTTATCCCCAGTCTATTAATTATAATCTCCCACATTCAGAGCCATATTTGGCTTAATCTTGTACAAATGTTGCTTTCCTATTTTATGGTACGATGTGGTCAGTTTGTTTGGTATATAAACGCAGTATGTTTGAAATAAGTGATTCATATTGCAGAGGCTGTTATTGGTGTTCTAGACTTAACTGGCTGGGCTGGGTATATAGCAGGACCAACAAGTACTCTAGACTACTCCTTCGTGTTTCGTATATCATTAATCCGATCGATAAATTCGCTGCTCTCTAATAAGCGAGTCACACGATATAACAAGAACGTTAACTATTGTCCTAACTTTGTGTCAAATATCGATAGCCGTCTCTACTCTCACTGAAATGTGTGATCTATCTCAAAAGGTGTTTGACTCAGTTTACCGCCCTCTATGAAGAACTTTCAATACCTCATGATATGAAAAAGATGTTCTTCAATCTTTGATAGAAAAATAGTTCGAACAATTAGCGTATTAATTGGATACACCGTATACACTTTTGCCTTTAATGCTGTGCTTATAGTCATTTGGACAAACTATGTTTTAATAAAACTTCAGTTCTATCCCAAGTGTAATACATATATAAATCAATATAATTAGTCCATCAATCTGTACATTCATTGTAGTTTGTTGATTCACTTACCTGAATCTCTTCCTGGAATCGGAATCAACTGTGGATCAATAGTTGTTGGTTTTCTTGCAACATCTATTGAAAAGTAATCTGAACCATAAACTAATTCATCACTAATTGATAATGAAGTATCAATTTGTTGTGCTGGTACATGAACTATACAACGTCCTTTAACATTTCTTCCTTTTGTACCAGGTGGTGGACGAATACCACGTAATCCTAAACGATCACCATTTGTTTCTAAGCTTACTGCTATATTACTAGTTGAAACTGGATCTTCATCAGTATAACGCCATTCCCATCCATAACGTACACCATGTGTTGGATATAATGGTGAACTAGTATCTACTATAATTGCTTGACATCTTAATGTTGCATCATCACCAACGCGTGTAACACTGATTTGATTTTGTTCATTTAATCCACTAATTTCAACTCGAACTCGTTTATCTGAATAGGATGGACTAATTGGTATTTGAGCTTGAAAAATTCAGAAAAAATTATGGAGGAATTTTCAAAAGATGAGAAATAGGAGATTAATTCTAAATAAATGAACTTATCAGAAGGGGGTTTTGTGGATATTTTTTGTAGTAATTCTATATAGTTGAAATCATGAGTTAATTGAAGCTAGACAACCATGGAAAACCTGGAAGCACAGCTTTAAGGCTGTTTCGTCCTGTTGTGGGACTCCTCAGCAGTGCGCATCCACGATCCCGCACTCGCAAGATTCGAACCCAGGACCTACCAGTCCTCGCGCCAGAGCACTTAATCGATAGACCACTGAGCCGGCATCCAACGGTGTTAATGTCTAGTGACTGGCTCCATGAGGTATTTCCTGGAGTTCTAGTGAGAAGCAGTAACCAGTGGAGTTGAACCACGTCTGTTGAGAGATATCAACTCACTGAAGACATTGGTGAAACGGTTGCTCAACTTCGTGGATTAGTTGATGTTAAACATTGTCCTAGTGTAAAGCTAGATTTAGACCATAATACAATATAATGTAGTGATCAATAATACTTATGCCTGTTACCCCTCGTGGAGGAGCATAGGTCGCTCATCCAGACTCTCCATCGAATCAATTTCAATACACAGTAATCAAAATACAATTGCATTTAATTTAGTACTTTTTATCGTTCTGAATAATTGATTTTGATCTCAATAGTCTTATAGTAACTAGAAATAAGTCACCGATTCAAACTATGGTGTGTCTATTTCTGTTTTGGATCCGGACAGTATTTTTATTCCTTATACAAAGAGTATAGTTCAAAGTCACTTAGAGGGAACCTGTAATTAGTAAAGGGGTTTACAGACACATAGTATTATTGTATAAATTATCTTCGAACATGAAAACACCTATTGCTTCGGTATATTTGAATCCCATTATGTTTAATCAGAACCTTAAACCGTAGCATAGATACTTGTCGTCCAATACGTACTGAGGATCAGCTTAAAGATTAAGAGAGACTGTAAGAAAAGTTAGTCTTGAAAAGTCCTATTTTTCAACGGATATCGCTAATATCTAGTCCTCAAATCCATTCCATCAAACTATCTTCTACGACACACTGTGTTAAATGGTCTTGATTCATTCAGACTCCTAAACCATGTAACAATCTGCTTCGTAAAAAGAACATTTGAATCCCTAAATGGAAAAAGAAAAGAGGAAGACCAAAGAACACATTGTGTCGGGTATTGGAAGAAGACATGAATCGAATGCATAGGCACATTAATTCACTGTACTTAATAGTAATCATAATATAAAGATACTTTATAAACAATTCCTTATTTATATTCGCTTGGTATTGTTTACTTGAATATTCCCATTGATGTTTAGGACTGCAATTGATCAGTCCCTTATTGGCATACGCGCATACTAGGCGTATTGCCTCGATATTGCTCTTATTGACAAACAATAATAGACTGGTTAATTGTAATCAGGACTCAGTGATTAAGTGTATAACATAATAGTGTTTGAAGCGGATTGGACTGGGTTCGAGTCCCAGAATGAACATCAACTCTGGGATAAAGGTACAGCCAAATGAACGAGTCCTGAATTCCACTGTTAGTAACCATCCATCTTTGCTTATAACTCCTTATAATGATGAACACAATCATCATAATTCTATGTACGATGATCCCATCTGGGATGAATATCAATATTGCCTTAATTCACAAACAATAAGAGATTGGTTAATTACAATTAGGACTCAGTGACTAAGTGTATAACGCGATAGCGTTTTGTGCGAATGGTACGGGGTTCGAGCCCCAGCGTGAACATCAACTCTGAGATGCAGGTACATCCAAATGGTGATTTCGATATAGAACGAAACGCAAGTCCTGGATTCCACTATTAGTCACCATCCATCTTTGCTTATAACTCCTTATAATGATTCATGAACACAATCATCATAATTCTATGTACGATGATCCCATCTGAGATGAATATCAAATTGTATTTAAGAGTATTTAATTAACCCTAATGATGAATTATGCATAAGCCAACTTCATTGAAACAATCTACTTACATGATATAGTTTCACCAGGTACATGAAATCTAAAATATGGTGAACTTAATGTGACTTTTTGATCCAGCGTAATCATACAACGACCACGTGAATTAGGATTTTCATATAAATTTGTTAATTGTAATTCATCATCATGATTTAATTTAACTATTGAAGCTAATTTTCCTATGGGTATTCTTTCTTCATAATCATTCATAAAACTCCATCCAGTGGAAACATTTGGAATTGGTTCTTCAGTACTAGAATCTTCAAAAAAAGAAAGATAAGACACAATTCAGCGATAGTAAAAATTTATGGACGAACCAATCAGATATAAGATAAATAAGTCTTGGACCTGTCTTTTGTCAAAATACATTCTATGTCTGACCATCGCCATATACTACTTATGGATATAAATAGACCACAGCACACTCGTCCCCCCTTTAAAGCATTCATTCATGCGGTGGTTCTGCTCGCCGTGCACACCTTCTTCTTGTACTACAGTCTGTGCTAAGCTCTCCGTCAAAATGTTGAGTCTGCGGCACGCTGACCTCCATAGCCCCATCAACCTGCCGGGGACCAACATCCGACATCCACCTGACACCTGGGACGTTCAACACCCATACTTCACCGGTCTGTTGAGCCATCTACATCCGATGTCCGCCCAGCAGCCGTACGTCTCACTGCTCCTCTTCTTCGACAGCTGTTGCTACAGCCAAGATGGTGACAACTTTTCTTGATTATAAGTTGGCTAATCAAATACCATAATGATTAGATTAACTTGATGTAGTGAACAGTTTACCATAGTTTGACTGGTAGCTAGTTAGCTAGTCATTGTATCTAACATTTTTAGTAGCTCTTTGAGGATACTTATTGAATAGATTATGTAATTTAACTTCTTACATTAGATTAATACAGAATTTTACATTAATCTTATATCACCTCTTATATACTTAAGTTTGTTTACGTTTAGTTTTGTCGAACGCTTCAATTGACTTATTTAACAGACTATGTTTTCCATACCTTTATACTATCATTATTATTATGTCTGTATGAACATGTATGCTTGATTAAATGTTACAGATTATACATCTATCCGTCTTTCTAGCTTAAATGTCAGTTGATTAAAATCGCCCAATGAATCATTCACTTTCCCATAAATATTTTGGTGCTTGAATCTTATTAATGGATTCAACTTTTCATTGGCTTATTTATTCGACTCTATAATTCACCTCTGTATCCGCTGGCTTTCTTGTGTTACGATTTCTGCTCGAATTCTCTTAGTTTTCTTATGACTTCTTAATCTGTGCTACTTAGTGATGAACTATACTTACTTACTTACGCCTATTACCCCTCGTCTAGGTGCATAAGCCGCACACCAGTATTCTCCATCCAACCCTGTCCTGGGAAATCCTTTCCAGTTCTTTCCAGTTAACATTCATCCTTTTCATATCTGCTTCTATTTCCCAGCGTAATGTATTCTTTGACCTTCCTCTTTCCCGCTTCCATTCCGGATTCCAAGTTAGGGATTGCCTCATGATGCAGTTTGGAATAATGTATGTCCTATCCACTTCCAACGTGTTTTCTTAATTTCCTTTTCAGCTGGAATCTCGTTTGTTCTCTCCAATAGTAGGCTGTTACTGATAGTATCCGACCAGTGAATGTTGAGTATTTTGCGTAAACAACTGTTTATAAATACTTCTAACTTCCTGACGATGTTTGTAGTAGTTCTCCACGTTTCAGCTCCGTACAGTAGGACTATCTTGACGTTCGTATTGAAGATAATGATGAACTATACTCGGCGTTAAATCATTAGAACGTATTTAATAACAGATATCAAGGTGACTGATCTACAAAGCCTTAAGAATTATCTCGAAGATATATTTATAAATAAAGTATAGATGTTGATTCAATAATTTAAACTTACTTAATGCTAAACATTTCAATGATATATCATCACCAGGTTTTGCAATCACTTCACCCATTTGATTTAAACCAACAATACGAATAAGAACTTCATATCGTTCATTTGGTTTAGGTATATATCCAGGTATTTCAGTAATAATTTGTGATCCACCTTAAATTGAAGATAATTGGAGATAATTAAATATACATAAATGAATAGTTCACTCTTATTAATGATATCTCATTGATGTTTATACAAGACTAATCTAGCTAAAAGCAATGAACTAAATGAATCAAACAAGATCAGACAAAGTACTGTCTAACACAAATTACATGATGAGGGATGTAGGTATAGAAGGGTTATTGTCATTAAGTAACTAGTTGATCTTATCAAGATAATCGTTTATGTACTTTTGCTTGGATATGTTTGGGTGAATAAACATGACAAGTTTCCAAGAATTATTGTTTGGGTTAGAGAGTAAAGCTAGTTCTCTTTATACTATTAGGATGATCAAGTTTCTTAAATTGTTGATCTGGGATTGAAATGAAATAGAGAACATCCTTGGTAAACAGTTCATAGTTATGCTTTCTACTTAGAACTAGATCAATATGTATTGTTGACAATTACTTCCATATTTCTTAAAATCATTCTAATATTATGTAGTGTAGCTAGCATAATCTCAAATGTATCATTTCTTTATTTATTTAAACACAAATATTGGTACAAGGAAGCACCAGATAAATATGCGCCACACAAATCTCATTGGATTTGTGTGAGGGCTGTGATACTGTCCGAGTGCCCAAACTGAAACAGGTGGTTTTCTTAGGGAGCCACATCCGGAGCTTTTGACCTAAAGGTCTAACCCACAAGGCAGTGAAGCATCGTGAGGAGATACAATCTCATGGTAGCCAGTGACCAACGATTGATTCATACGCCATTTGTTTCATGAGGATACTGGAGCCCATGTGCACCATTGGTTTGGAATCAGAGTTTTCCTACTCCATTAGGTGAACTTTCCGTGTCCACCAATCCGTTTAAAGCGCCGGATATTCGCTTTTCGTCCTCTCAATTTCGTAAACAACACCGGTGCAACAAGAAGGCAATGAGTAGGACTTTCCTGTCAGGGGCTATATACGCGTGGTCATGTGAGAGCATTTCGAGACGTAGAGAGGACTCTCCAGGGGGGCCAAACTTATCATATATATACTTAATACTACGTTATAGTTGACCGACTGACTGACTGATATATCCCATATGAAATAAAAATATAAAAGGAATAAAAGCAAACTTCACTATGATCATTTACTTGGTTCACATCCTGATCCATGTTCACCAATTTCAAAATATTCTGAACTATAACGATCTTGTATACCAGATTTTCTCATAATTATACAACGACCATATGATTTAATAGTTGGTTCCATTAATCCAATTAAAATTAAACGATTATTTTCTTGTTTAATGGCTTTTGCCAATAAGTTGATACGTGGTAATATATGACCATACATATCTCTTATTTCCCAATCATATAAAAGGGATTCGGATAATAGACGGGTATCTAAAGTTTAAATAGGTATATCATATAATCAGAACTGATCGAAATGATAACAAAATATACTAAACTATTGAATAAGAACACAAAAAAAATAATGTAAATGAGGCGACGTCGTGGATGCGCACTGCCACTGAGGAGTCCCACAATAGGACGAAACGGTCATCCAATGCTTCCAGGTTTTCAATGGTGGTCAAGCTTCAATTGACAGCTTATTGACATTCTGTAGACTTCTAATTGATATTACTAGACAGGCATAATGATGAATTCTATAAAAATAACTAATCAAATTATTTGTACAGACTTCTACTACCTTTGTCAATCAGTTTATAACTGAATATTTTATTTATTTATTTAAACATACAAAATATTGTTACAAGAGGGCACTAGATATATATGCGCCACACAAAAATTGTCACTTTATTTTAATGGTGTGGGGGCAATTATACTGCCCGGGTGCCCAGACCGAAGCAGGTGGTTTTTTAGGAGGCCACCCTCCCAGCCTTTGACCTGAGGCTCTGATCCAAAAGGCAGTGGAGAATCGTGAGGAGGTGCAGTTCCATGGTAAACGGTGACCAAACGATTGGTTCATACTCCTTTTTTTTCCCCAAGGTGCGAGTATATCGCACGAGGAGTCTGAAGCACGAACAAACAATCACACAATTCATGAGCATATATACATCCTTGACAACCGTCACAAAATAGCGTACTAAAAGCCAAAGCGATCCAATGAAATCTATGGTCTTTCCAAACGAGAAATTCAAACTGTAGGTTAATTTGGGTACTTTTGGCTTGAAAATGTTCAATTGAAATTTCCAAAATAAAATTACGAAAATGAGACGTTTACCCAGTGATTTCTGAAGATTTAACATCTCCAACACCTAGTTAATCATGTATGTTCAAATTATATTTAAAGAAGTAAGTTGTTATAACTCCGCCTGTAGCTCTTCTAGAGTTACTGCCGGTCCTAACTCCACACAAAGGAGGAGGGTTGGGTATGGGGTTAGCGAAACGATCCTGTAGAAAACTAACTCTCTAAAAAACGCTAACCAGAAAAAAAATAATTCAAACCATTTAAACTCTGCCCTGGGAGTAGAAGGAATAATTATGACGTCTCATGATGAAAGCCGAGATTCTTCGGAAGTCACAAGGTGAGTTGTCATTACTAGACTAAATCATTACCAACAATGAATTTGAATTTTATAGGAGAGTGTAAAATCATCCTACGTTTCAATCAAATTTTGCATAAAAGAAATGAAATCAGAACTATAAACGTTTAACATCGAGAACTAGTCTAATTGGTGGAGAATATTTATAACAAAGGGATAAGATGTCGTGGTCTTCAGTCAAATCAGAGGCCATGATATGTCTAATAGAGTTAGTATTATAAAGTGCTAATGACCAACTAACACTTTCACTAATAAAAGTTATCTTAGAGTTATCATTAATTTAATTCAAACAACTTTAATTATTCACTTAGTATTGTTTGTTTAAATCTTCCCACTCTGAGATGCAGATACATCCAGCTGACGAGTCCCACATAGGACGAAACCCACGTCCTGGATTCCGCTGTTATCCATTATCCATCTTTGCTTAAAATGCTTGTGAATGAAAAGTAATATCGAAGCAATACGCACAGTATGCACATATGCCAATAATAGAGACTAATCAATTGCAGTCCTAAATATCAATGGGAATGTTCAAACAAACAATACTAAGTGCATTCAAACTTCACTCCATTGTTTAAGCAAGTGGGTATCAGGACTCAGTAGCTAAGTGGATAACGCGATGGCGTTTGAAACGAAAGTTACTGGGTTCGAGTCCCAGAGTGAACATCAACTCTGAGATGCAGGTACACCCAGCTGACGACTCCAAAATAGGACGAAGTGGCGAGTATCCTGAATTCTACTGCTAGCCACCATCCATCTTTGCTTATCATTATTATTATGATTAGATAGTTTCAAAAAATCATACTTACCATTTGGACGACATATTAAAGTTATATTATTTCCAATAGTTAATGGTAATCTGCCACAATTATTTAAACCATCAATAATCGGATAAATTTTCTCTACTAAATTTTTTTGGACGAGAAGGAAAAAAAGAAAAAAAGAAGAGATCACATGAATAAATCAATATTTATAAGGTTGTATTTATCATAGATTCACTTCAGTTGGGAGTAGCCGTTGGAGTGTACGTACGACGAGGGTACGAGGGTTTGAAATCAGAATATTCAGGTGATCAGTTTATTACTTTGACCTGTGACCCCTCGTTGAGAAGCATAGGCTGCTCACCAGCATTCTCCATCCAATTCTGTCCTGAGCAATCCTTTCCAGTTCTTTCCAGTTAACATTCATCCCTTTCATATCTGCTTCTATTTCCCGGTGTAATATGTTCTTCGGCCTTCCTCTTTTCCACTTCCCTTCCGGATTCCATGGTGATCAGTTAGGTCAATGGATTAAGATCTAATGGTACGATTTCTAATTCATTCATTTGAGTATATAAACTAACAACTATAGATTAACTTCAGTTGGAATAGAATTGAAAACTAGGGAGTAGCCATCGTGGTGGTACTTCTTATTAGTATGTACGTACGACGATTACGAGGGGTTGAGATCAGAATATTCAGGTGATCAGTTAAGTCAATGGATTAAGATCTAATGGTACGATTCCTAATACATTCAGTTGAATATCCAAAGTAACAACTATCATAGATTAACTTCAATTGGGATAGAATTGAAAACTAGGGAGTAGCATAGAACTGTTTTGATCTAGGGTGGTACTTCTTATTAGTATACACTTACAATGATTACAAATGGTGAAAATCAGAACCTTCAGGCCAAAGAGATCTGATGACACGATTCCTAATTCATTCAATTGAATATCTAAAGTAACAACTATCTAATGTTAAAAGTGACAATTATCTTATTCCTAACATTGCTGAACTACATCTACTATGAATGCAATTTAGAAATGAAACCAATCCCTAGGAAACTAATTCAATTGAAATTCACTATCAATTATATTCAACTTATCCATTGGCCAGATACTATCAGCAACAGCCTTCTGTGGGAGAGGACAAACCAGCTTCCAGCTGAAGAGGATATTAGGAAAAGATGTTGGAAGTGGATAGGACATACATTAAGGAAATCATCAATATGCATTACAAGATAATCGCTAACTGCGAATCCTGAAGGGAAGTGGTAAAGAAGAAGACCAAAGAACACATTACGCTGGGAAATAGAAGCAGATATGAAGAGGATGAATGTGAACTGGAAAGAACTGGAAAGGAAGGCTCAGGACAGAGTTGGATAGAGAATGCTGGCTAGTGGCCTATGCTTGTTTATGAGGGGTAATAGGCGTAAGTAAGTAAGTATATTCAACTTGAAGGATGTAAATAAAATGTCGAAATTCTGACACCAAAAATCAAGAGCACAGCTTTGTGTCAAATTTGATATTCATTCTAGAATAATCTGCAAGGCTTTCAGCTTCTATGCATGTAAACAAACGTTTTACTGTACACATAAAGTGTGATGAATGAAAATGTGTAGTATCGGTTGTTATGTTAAGCCCATATACTTTATTCTAGTTGCTGGCCAAGCCAATTCACCTGTACATTGAGTCATCTTTTGATCTTGTTAATCATTTGCTTATTAACCTTGAGTACTTTTTATATGAGCGTATATGTGTACACACTTCGTGATATCATTCATCGTTATATTTATAGTAAAATATAGAATTTTCAGTAAAACGTATTTTAATAAAGCATTTCCGTCGCACACACCGGGCCTTCGTCTTTGGGAGGAGTAAGGAATGGGGTTTAAGGGTTTGTGCAGTGGCCAACATTATGACCGTTGCTAGTGCATAGGCTAGGTTGTAGTTTATTTATGATTCGACGTTGGACAGTAGTCCCGTTATGGATGAGTCTAATCTTTTTAATTGTCGTAATATGTCTAAGTAATGATTGGCTATT
>NC_031496.1:33089652-33097062 GCF_000237925.1 Schistosoma mansoni
GACCACCATGGAAAACCTGGAAGCACTGGACGGCCGTTTCGTCCTATTATGGGACTCCTAAGCAGTGCGCATCCACGATCCCGCACTCGCGAGATTCAGACCCAGGACCTAGCAGTCTCGAGCCAGTGCCCTTAACCGATAGACCACTGAGCCAGCCGGAATCCAACGGTGTTAATGTCTAACTTCAACCAGTCTACGATTTTGAGCTACCGTTCACCAATTGTCTTCAGTGAGTTGATATTTCTACAACAGTCTTGGTAGAACTCCACTGGCCACTGCTTCCCACTAGAACTTAAGGAAATATCTCTTGAAGTCAGTCACTGCTGAGGAGTCCCATAATAGGACGAAACGGCCATCCAGTGCTTCCAGGTTTTCCATGGTGGTCTAGCTTCAATTGACTCATGATTTCAACAGTGAAAATACTAAATTCTCTACAAAACCTCCTCTGATCTCTTATAACAATCAAACAATTAAGCTCGTATGCTGTGACCTATTCTTTTATGAATCTATTATGGTAAACAAACGAAATATATCACAAGCAGTCTCATCAAATATCATTCACAGTCAACAAAATTGAGGGGATCCTTTCAACAACGCAAAAACCAGATTGTTTTATTTCAGAATATGTGACATATATACACACATACATACATACAAACATACATACATACATATAGAACTAGAAAAGAAGGCTCTGGACAGAGTGAGTTGGAGAATGCTGGTCGGCGGCCTATGCTCCATTGGAAGTAACAGGCGAAAGTAAGTAAGTAAGTAAGTATACATACATACATACATATAAATCCACATACTTGGAAGTTTTTCAGGTAGATCTTCTTTTTCTGGAAGTAAATCAATATATTGTGATGCATAACGTATTACATCTTTTAGTTTACCATCTTCATCTAATTTCTTTTGTTCAATAATAAAACGCATTTGTATTGCTGGTGAAATATTTGGTTCTTTCATATTATATAAATGAAATTTTCCATTATCTGATTGAAATTCATATGTATCAGCTAGATATGATAATGGCATAGGATAACCATTTATATAACGTGTTTCAACACCAGCACATGTATTTGGTGGACTTGGATAAATTTGTTCACCTGTTTCTTTATCTAATAATAGATGTAAATTTTAAAAAAATGTTATTAGAAGATATTAAGATCATGAGTCAATTGTGGGATTCCTCAGTGGCAGTGCGCATCCACAATTTCACCTCGAGAGATTCGAACCCAGGATGGGATCGCTGAGGAGTTTCAAAATAGGATGAAACAACCGTCCAGTTCTTCCAGGTTTATCTATGGTGGTCTAGCTTCAATTGATTCATGATTTCAACTATTGAAATTACTATAATATTCACAAAACCCCCTTCTGATATGAAATATTGATTGATTATTTTTTCACCAATTTAATTATTATTCGTAATCCACATGAATGATTGACTTTATCTAATTGAAAGCGTGAGTCAATCGAAGCTAGATCACCAGGGAAAATCTGGAAGCACAGCTCTAAGGCCGTTTCGTCCTATTGTGAGACTCCTCAGCAGTGCGCATTCACGATCCCGCACTCGCGATATTCGAACCCAGAACCTACCGGTCTCGCGCCAGAGCACTTAACCGATAGACCACTGAGCCGGCCGGAATCCAACGGTGTTAATGTCTAACTTCAACTGATCCACGAAGTTGAACAAACTTTCACTAATTGTCTTCAGTGAGTTGATATCTCTCAACAGACGTGGTTTGAACTCCACTGGTCATTGCTTCTCACTAGAATTGGATTTACCTCTAGAAGTCAGCCACAGACTTTGTCTACACAATCACTAAAAAATAAAGAACATTAAACAAATGTTTCATCCTATTGTGAATCTGCTCAGCAGAGAGCATCCATAACTCTGTCGAGGATCGGGGACTGGACATTAAGAACTCTCGGATAAGGCCTATCCTTTAGGACCGCCGCGGTAGCTACCAACGGTTTAAATCTCCAACTTCCATCAGCCATCTTACAATGGTGGCTAATCGCCTGATATCTAAAAATCTTTGAATAACACTTCTCAAAGTATCATTCCCGGAACTCCAGGAATTATTTGACAAAATTAGTCAGTACTGAGTATATGATAAGTCATCAAAATAAACAAGCTGACTATTTATCATTCACCTTAAACAAAGTGACTAATACAAACCTAACTTCATTCAAATTAGTGTGTTTTGTCATGTGATATTATTGAGAGATCCTATCATAACAGTAATGAAATTGAATATGGTTGCTACTCAGTGAATGATCCATTGTATATATAACAGTCCTACACTGATTCGGTCACAAACTCAAATAATGTAAATGTAACATCTTGAACTGTAAAACTTTATAACGCCCCCATAGATAGAATCAGTTTTCTCAAGATTATAGTTAAGCCTAAATGACCTTTACGAACTATCATGAAACATAAGTAGAAGGTTCTCTGTTGACTACTTTCAATTACCCTATATACCCTGGTAGCGTGCTTGAATATCTGGGTTACTTGATCCCCCCTAACATCTTGATATCTCAATAAGTTATCTAATTTTGTTTGTTTTAATATATCATTTTGACTATCAATCGCCTAACCTATTAATGAAAAATTTACAAGCTTTCACTGAACAGCTTTCAAAAAAGTACAATCAGAGACATTGTGATTGCTGGCGATATGCATTGAATGAGAACAAACGTTATTTAGATGTTGATTGACTTGACTGCTAGTTTCTATCTGGTGAACACACAATAGTTGTTGTCAGGATCGATCAAGAAATAAGAAATGGAAACTTGTTGAAATAATGTGTGCTGAGAATGAATCTCTACAAGCTAACTAAATAAAGAATCATCATTCTTAAAAGATCTCTTTAGAGAGAATATATATATATGCATTCTATTCATTCACTTACGTTTTAAGAAAACCGTTAATGTTTTATTATCATTCTTAGAAACTTTCAATCGTCCATCTTCATCTAGACCTTCGATTACAACTTCATAGTCTTTTCCATCTAAAATATAGATGATGAAAAAAGAATTAGAGATTAACTACAAATTTCTAATTTTCATAGTTGAAATCATGAGTCAAATGAAGCTAGACCACTATGGAAAACCTGGAAGCACTGGACGGCTTTTTCGTCCTAATATGAGACTCCTCAACAGTGCGCATCCATGATTCCGAACTCGTGAGATTGGAACCCAGGACCTACCAGTCTCGCACCGGAGCACTTAACCGATAGACCACTGAGCCGGCATCCGATGGTGTAAATGTCTAATTTCAACCAATCCATGATGTTTGAGCAACCGTTCGCCAATTATCTTTAGTGAGTTGATATCTCTACAACAGACTTGATTGAACTCGACTGGTCACTGCTTCCCACTAGAACTCAAGGAAACATTCCTTGAAGTCAGTCACTAGTGAGCATATGATTTCTAATTGCACAAAGAAACGACTTATGTACAGATTCATTTGATATTCTATACTTGTTACTTCCTATTGATGTTTATGACTACAATTGATCAGTTCCTTATTAGTATATGTCCTAGAGTGAACATCAAATCTGAGATGTAAGCACATTCAGCTGATGAATCTCAAATAAGACGAAACACACGTCATGGATTCCACTGCTAGTCATTATCCATCTTTGCATATAAAACAATTTATGTGTGTTTAGAATTACCACAGTAATAACAAACTTACCAATTTCATAATCTTTATTCCCTCCATATACAACATCATCTGTTGATCCTGTAGGAGTTTCACCAGTGATAATAAAATCAAACGATGGTGAATAAATTTTTTCATTAGGTCCTAATAAACCAATATCAGTTATAGTTGAATCTATTGCACTATCATTGGATACAATACATCTTCCTATTAATCCAGCTGATAATAAACGTAGATTTCCAATAATTAATGTATTACCACCAGATCCTTTGACATTGATATAATCTTTAGCTAATACAGATGTATCTATTGGTGTACCATCACGACGTTTAATTTCCCAATTATAATTTAAATTTTCAACTTGAGTTTGATTGATAGAATCTAGGATACAAAAACAAAAACAAATAGACTGTAATGATCATTCAACCCGTTAAGTTACGATGCAGAGATCCACTCCTGAGATTTTGAATTGAAAGTGTTGGAGTGATCCAGAAAACAACTCGCAATGGACAAGAAAGGCTCAGGAAGCACTAAGAAACATTTTATCCAACCAGCGTTCACTGGAAATTTTGCCAGAATCAACACGACAGTGAAAAGTTACGTAGAAAGTTTCTGATTGGCTGTTTACTATACTGCTACTATGTTTAGCAGTGTAACAGTTCACATACAATTGAGCTTGTTTACATCTAATTTGGCTAAGCTCTTTTGTTAACTTATTTAACGGACAGTGTCATTCGTACAACAACAACAACCTATATATACTATTGTACCTTTATTATGTACACTTGAGCATTGCTTACTGCCTACTCATATATTCATTCTGCTAGCCTTACTATTAACCGCTTAATTGATTCGATGATTCATGCATTTCCATTTGCATATATATGTACATCTTAATCTTGTCTACTGTACTGTACTCGCTTACTCGGTCGACTGATCTCTCGCTCATTCGACTCTCACACTCACTCATCTGATTTACGGCACTACTCTTTCATGCTTGCTTAACGTGCCTGTAAATTTTGGATATCTGTGTGTGTGGTCCAATAATAAACGCAATCAACCCTTCGTATTCCCCTTCTGATTTATACACTGTTAGGACGTTATCGAGTAACGGTTATCAGGACGAACAATATATATATAAAGTTTAAGGATAATATCGAATATCGACCACCACAGCAGCATTCCAGAATTTTCGTGAAAACTCAAGGACTTCTAAAAGACTATAAAAAGAACCTTGTGTTTTCTGTACATGAATGAACCTTTGGAGTAAAATGCTTCTCCCATATTTTTTTACGTCCTTTCTCTCGTGTTCAAGTGGCTGTGCAGATTTAGCTTGGGGGGTTATGAGAATAGCTTAGGAACCGAATATAACGTTCAATTAGCAAGACTTATCAGAAAGATATCTCAGTGTTTACAGATATCTTCTATTGTGGTTAAAGTATACAACCAAATCTTAGCTCACCTAGTTCAAACAAGCTGAGAATCCAGTAATATCTATTCATTTTCAAGAATATTACTTACTTACTTACACCTGTTACTCCCAATGGAGCATAGGCCGCCAACTAGTATATTTTCAATAATCTACCTTGTTAGTCATATTGTAATATGTCAAAAGAAATCAATTAAGTGAGAGAAAAGACATTATGGTTAATCTTATGAACTCTACTTACCGTAAACTTGACAAGTTAAAGTAACTGTTGATCCTACTGGACTAATAACTGCACCATCTTTTACTCCATCTACAGAAGCATATAATCGATGACCTGAAACAATCAGAAAAACGAAATAAAATATGAAGTATTTCATAAAGCTGATCTTCTATTCAAAGGTCATCATGAAGAATTCAAGCTGTTACATTCATAATATAAGCAAAGCTTATTATACTGTCAAATGAAGTAAGTTCATTTTATTCCGTTTCCTCTAATGCGTTTATCAATCGTATACCAAATTAATAAAAAAGATTGACTTTCATTGATTTATTTTATAAAATAATATTTGTACTACTATATCTGATATAAGAACATTACTCAGTTACTTACAATACTTAAGCCTATTACCCCTCATGGAGGAGCAGAGGCCATCTACCTGTATTCTCCATCACACTCTGTCCTAGACAATCGTTTCCAGATATTTCCAGTTGCTATTCATCTTTTTCATGTGTTCTTTTGTCCTTTACTTTTCCGTTTCCCTTCAGTAGTCCAAGTTAGCACCCGCCTCATGATACAGTTTGATGAATTCCGTAAAATATGTCTTATCCACTTCCATCGTCTTTTGCTAATTTCTGCCTGAGCTGAAAGCTGGTTTGTTTTCTTCCACTTAGGTTTTTGCTGAAGATATCAGCTCAATTGATCTGGAGTATCTTGTGTAGACAACTGTTTATAAATACTTGTACCTCAGAGATAATGCTTGTAGTAGTTCTCAAAATTTCAGCTCTGTACAGTAGGACTGTCTTAATGTTCGCATTGAAGATTCTGACTTTGATATTGGTTGAAAGTTATTTTGAACTCCATATGTTCTTCAACTTTAGGAATGAGGCCCTTGCTTTGCCAATCCTCGCCTTTACATGTGCATCAGATCCTCCACGTTCATCGATGTTGCTTCCAAGATAAGTGAAACTTTCCACCTTTTTCATAATTTCTCCATCAAGTGTGATTGGTTTGGTGTAATTTGTGTTGTATTTGAGTATGTTGCTTTTTCCCTTGTGTATGTTGAGGCCTACTAATGCAGAGGCTCCTGTTATACTTTCTATCTTCATCTTCATTTGTTACTGTGTGTGGAATAGAAGGGCTAGGTCGTTTGCGAAGTTCAAATCATCTAGTTCCATTCAAGCTGTCCATTTTATTCTGCCCTTCCCGTCAAATATGGATGTCTTCATAATCTAGTCAACCACCAAAAGAAACAGAAAGAATGAGAGTAAGCAGCCATGTCTGACTTCGTTGCTCACTTGGAATATGTTTATCAACTGTCCTCCATACACTACTTCACAGTGTAGCCCGTCGTATGAATTAAGGATGATGTTGACGATCTTCTCAGCTACTCACTCTATAGTGTTGACGAAGGTTCAATATTGTTACGATTCGGTCTGCGTACGATCAATCCTTTCGGAATCCTTCTTGGTGATCTCGAATTTTGGCGTCTACTAAATCTTTCATTCGGTTCAAAAACACTGTTGAAAAATTTTCCTGTCGCCTATGGTAGTATGATGCCTCTAAACTTCTCACATTTGCTCAGATCTCTTTTCTTTGGTATCTTGATGAGGTATCCTTCTTTCCAGTCTATTGGCACTTGTCCTTTCTCCTAAATCTTTCGGAAGAGGAACCAGAATATGTTTGCAGTTACTTCCAAGTCTGACTTTAGTACTTCGGCTGATATATTTTTTTGTCCTACTACTTTCCCTTTCTTGATTCAGGAAAAATTAGGATCACACAAAACAATGTAGTGCATTCATTTTGTTCTCTACAGTCAACATCAGATCAATAAAATCCCACTTGGAAGCACTGGGTGGCCGTTTTGTCCTATTGTGGGACTCCTCAGTAGTGCACATCCATGATCCCACCGCACGGGATTCGAATCTATGACCTATTGGTCTCGTGCGCAAACGCATAACCTCTAGACCACTAAGCCGACATGATAAAGATATGAAATGAAATAATCAATCTTGTCGAGAATTCCAGTTCCGCCGCTCATGAATATCATCAACTGTAGTTAACCAATATACCCAAAACTTACAAAAAAAA
>NC_031496.1:33097262-33110676 GCF_000237925.1 Schistosoma mansoni
AAAAAAAAAGAAAAAAAGTAATAATAATGATAAATTTTTATGGATTAAAGAAAAGGGAACATTCATAATTCACTTACTCTTTCATTCTATATTTAATTTTCAAAGATTGATGATGGATACTACTTATATCTGTCAACGTCAGTAACAGACACCACAGTACTTACTTACTTACGTACGCCTGTTATTCGCAATGGAGCATAGGTTGCCGATCAGTATTCTCCAACCTACTCTGTTCTGGGTTTTCTTTTCTAGTTCTATACATTTTTTGTTCATTCTTCTCATGTCTGTCTTCATTTCTCGACGTAATGTATTCTTTGGTCTTCCTCTTCTCCTTTGGCCTTCAGGATTCCATATGAGGGCTTGTCTTGTGACTCAACAGGGAGACACCACAGTACTAGTCAAATATATTGTTGATCACTAGTGACGAGAGTTGTTTAGACTAATATACAGTCAAAAGTATCCATTCACCATTCATTTTTGTATGGATCTATGACGAATTGTATTTTGGTCATATAATCAGACTTAGGTAAGTGTTGTGTAAGACTTCAGCGGCTTCGTGCTATGATAAAATACTGCGAGTTTAAAGAAATCAACTCTATGCATGTCAATTGATTATATTTAATAAAATATATCGTTACTCTTTGTAAAACTTGTGACCATCCGCCCTATTAACTTATAGGGTAATGATACCGCCAATTAGAGAACGATGAATTATTGACCATATTAATGACGCATAAACCCGGACGGGCAGTCTAGAATCTTTATCGGTCCTTCATCCTGCCTAACGCTGCCTGTTGAATGCACCAGACCAATCATAACGTCCGCGATATGAATCATGTATTTGAAACATACTGGGTTTATATACAAACCAGACAGACCACATGGTATCATAAATTAGTGAAACATTTGTACAAGATCTAGCCAAAAGTGGCTGTGAGTCTTGCAGATTGTAATTAATAGACAGTGAACTGTATAATAATAGTCTATGGGTCAAAATAAAGCTTATAATAAGAGGAATATGAATATACATAGTTAAGTTACTTAATACTTATGCAATAAAAATATATGTACAGTGCTAGTCCACAAATAAATCACAACAGTCACAATTGATTGATCACTGGGTGGTGATCAATGTCATGTGTGTCAAGTCCTTCTTAGTGCTGATCGAATCCCATTGATCAATTTGCAATGTGGCCACTAGTCTAGGTGACCCGACATAGTGTGCACTATGATGAGAAAAGTTGGTGGTTGGCGGTAGTCAACAGGAAATCCTGGACCTGGGTTTCGTGCTACTTGGCACTCGTTAGCAAGGTGTACCTATAATCTTGAGGGAACTGGTTCTCTCAACAGTTAGCTTTCATTACTATCAACAATATATAACACGTGATCGAGCTTTCTAGCATATCAACATGGTATATTACTATTGGACAATAACATAACATGCTTTATAATGATGTTATAACAAACCCTAATATCTTTAAATGCCCATGATTTTTTGTATCTTTTAATTCTCATCCAACAAACACTTCTCCAACTTTCGTCTGTCTTCTGATGCTGCATCTATGGGATTCTATACATTCGAGTGCCGTAGTTCTGCGTAATTCACCTAGCGAACATAACAACTCTACCTTTCCCATATGTATATTAATACATACTTTTGATATAATGATTCACTTTGAAAAAAAACATAGATTCAGTACAATGTGAAAGTTTACAGGCGACGACACCTAGTTGTTTCGGAATGTATATTCAAATAGGGACATAACTAAAGATATTCGAATTGTAGTTTTATGCAGCTGAATCATTAATCAGGATAGAAATTAAAGAACATATGGGAAACTAAAGAACAAAGACAGAAACATAATGTTCTGTGTACTTTGGTGTGTTTTACAAATGGGTAAATAAAAATCACTACTATAAGTAGGAAATAAAGACTAGTATATCTACAATTGAAGAACATGTGGAAATCAAAACAACTGTCTGTTAACAAACACCAAATTGAGAATTTTCAATACTTATATCAAAACAGTTCTACTGTATGGATCAGAGACGTGGAGAACTACAAAACCCATCATCCAGAAGATACAAGTGTTCATTAACAGTTGTCTATGCAAAATACTTTGGATCCGTTTACCAAACACCAAAACAGCAACAACCTACTGTGGGAGAGAACAAACCAAAGTTCAATGGAGGAAGAAGTCAGGGAAAAATGCTTGAAGTGGATAGAAAACACATTGAAGAAATCAGCTAACTGCGTCACAAGGCAATTTCTCACATGAAATCAACATAAATCTGACCTAATATTGCATATCACTAATGTTTTTAAATACATAGATGTGTGTACTTCTTTTGATAGTATTGTGGCATGGTCTAATTATATCCATATAAGTAGTATATGGTGATAGTCAGGCATAGAATGTATTTGGCAGAAGATCGATAAGGAAAGAACAAGAATGAAGCTCAATCGGTATGAAAATGCATGAACAATAATAATCAGAGATGATGGACTGATATTTGCAGAAGGAACAGTTAACATTGAGACAATTGATTGTTATTTTGCTGTATGGTTGTCAGAATTTAGTGAGATTTGTGCTTACATACATTTGATTGTCCCCCAGTCGTGTTTTGTTCACTACAGTATCAGTTGGATTTCATTAGGGATCAAGGATAATAAAAGAGATATTGAACAGTCATGGTCAACTTCATTCTACTGAATATGAGATTTCATAACATTGCACTATCCTGGTTAATATTCTATTATGCATCAAGAGGTATTTTCCAATGAACAATTCTGATCTACAGGGACGAGTGAATGAATGAATGAGCATTGAATAGCTCAAATGAAGCAAATTACTCTAATACAGGCGTGAACTAGTCAAAGGTTAACGTAGGACACTTTCAGTGCAGTCGGATGAAATTCTTTTCATAGAGATAAAAACAAACAACCCCATGGAATTCAGGTTGTAATATTACCCAGATAAAACAGAAGGTTTCAAATATCAAATCGGTTATGGTAAAGTAAATAGTAAGTTAAAACTCCACGACCTCATGGATGCTCGCTGCTGAGGAGTCCCACAATAGGACGAAACGATCGTCCAGTACTTGCAGGTTTTCCTTGGTGATCTAGCTTCAATTGACTCATGAATTCAACTATGAAAATACTGAAATCTCTACAAAAACCCCTTCTGATAATAAATATCAAGTGTAATTCGGAAAGTGGTAAATAAACATTTAAGAAAAATCAAACTTGCTTACTCATTGCAATACACTTTAATTCTACACTATCTCCTTTATTAGCTGATAACGCACCATTCTCATCTAATCCATCAACTTTAATGAAAATATCACTATCTTTTGTTGGTATAACTATAAGAAAACAAAGCAAATTTTATCATGATAGAGATTGATTAGAAGTATGATAATACAATAACAACAACAACTATTACTACTGCTAACACCTATACGATTACAGTTACGACTACTATTGATAGATCTTCTGACGGGGGTGTTGTTCACGAAAGTGAGAGGACAAAAAGCGAATCTCCGGCGCTTTAACCGGATTGGTGGACACGGGAAGTTCACTTAGGGGAGTTGGGAAACCCTGATTCTAAACCAATGGTGTACATGGGCTCCAGTATCCTAAGGGAACAAATGGCGCATGAACCAAATGTTGGTCACCGGCTACCATGGGACTGCAACCTCTCACAATGCTTCACTACCTTGTTGATAAGATCTTTAGGTCAGAGGCTCTGGTTATGGGCCCCTAAGAAAACCACCTGCTTCAGTTTTGACACCTGGGCAGTATCACAGTCCTCACGCAAACCGAATGAGATTTGTGTGGCGCATATTTATCTGGTGCTTCCATGTACCAATATATATGTGTTTAAATAAAAAATAAAAATGATCTTCTGACTGAACTCTTAAATCACTTTCCTAAGCTCTTCTAATAACCCCTAAACTAAATCTACACGACAACTTGAACACGAAAGAAAAAGCACGAAATGTGGAAAGAAAGCTGTACTCTAAGGTTAGTTTATGTACAGAAAATCTAGGGTTTCGATAGTATTTCAGATGACTTTGATTTTCCGGTAGAGTCTGAAATGCTACTAAACATAGTAGCAATATAGGTTATCATTCAGTCAAAAATGTGACACATAGTGCTTCGCATTCTAGAAGTCTCTGAAAAAATTCTACTCAATGTTAATTGAATGAAATATTTCCCGACTTTTTCAGGGTCCCTTTGGGATACCCCGAATCTTACCAACAACTATGATCATTACTATCAACTTAAAATTCATACAATTTGTAACTGATAATTCATTCAATTGCATACAATTAAGTCCTTTTAATATCTTGAAAAGAACATGAATAAGAGATTGAGATAGTCAACTCTCTTCAACATAAACTCTATGTTATGTAATTTGATTCTGAAATGATCTGTCCATAAGACAGTATCAATAATAAATAAAAAGATAATAAGTGATGGCTTTCCTGTTAAACGGAACTGAGCTGTGTTGTTTGGGTTGTCACATGAAAGTCTGGATGGTGTCTGGTTCTCCTGAAAACCACTTCTAAATTACTCTGGTTCACAAGGGTAGATTATATAACTAACTGAATAAGTGATGTCATCACACGTCATTGAAAGTACTAATTGGTTTCATTTTAATCGTATCAAATTCATGTTATGGTCAGTGCATGGTAACTATTAATAATGATAATGTGTGTTGTTTTCACGGTAGTGTAAGAGATTGTTGTTAGAGCTACGATACCAACACAGTATTCAAAAGTAACTCCCTTACCATAAGATTTAAAGGTCTTCAGTCAGACTTCTGGACTGATCCTAGGCGGCTTCTGCTATGAGTAGCTAGTCTAACATGAATATCCAACACATTAGCTACTATCATGTGAGGATCTTAGTTACATATTCTTGTAAAATATATCTAGTGAGAGGGAATTTCAAACATTCTTTGTCCAAAGCCTAATCATGCGCAAACAGTTAATGTTGTTCATGCAAACTTACCACACAATTTCTTGAATAATGACTTGAGTAAATTCTTGAGGTATTGTTTGATTGAATCTTCTCACCGATATGTTAAGACAGAAACAGATCAGTCACTAATGTGGCATATTGTGCATACTGGTGCATATTTGCCCTTCCTATGGGCTTAATTCACTGACCAGTTGCAGTCCTAACAATTTGATGAGAAGATTCAAACAAACAATACTCAATGAATTTAAACTTCACCACATTGCACAACCAAGTGGCTATCAGGATTCAGTAGCTAAGTGGATAACGCGATGGCGTTTGAAGCGAAAGGTACTGGGTTTGATTTCCAGAGTGAACATCAACTAGTCTGAGATGCAGATACATCCAGCTGACGAGCCCCAGATGGGACGAAGTGATACGCGTCCTGCATTCCACTGCTAGCCACTATCCATCTCTGCTTAAAATGACCTGAGTACTTTAAGATAGAACAAAAAAACATTTCCTAATTTGACCAAAGACTTACTTGGTTGAATAGGTGCAATAAAATCTCTACGTCCAGTACCATCACTATCAATGATATCGAAACGAAAATGAGGAGAATAAAATATTTCTTCAGTTCGAGATAATTGTGCATCTTCATCATGTGATTCTTCCAATGGAACTATTACACGACAACGGCCAAGTATGGATGTTGTTTGTTTTAATCCTTGTAGAATTAAATGATTTTCATTTACTTCTAATCGACTATCTCCTACTCCAATTAATGATGTTGTATCCACGGGTGTACCATCTAAACGACTGAATTCCCAACCGTATAATACAGATTCCTTGGTACGTTGTTTAGTTGAACGATCTTATTATTGGAAAGAAATATATGCATATAATTAACATGAAATTGAAAGGATTTAGCTACTTATCTACTAAATAGGTAGATGAACTAAATTAACATAAAGTTTATGTCACAACGTTTAAGGTACATAACTCCAATATAGACTTCATATAGACATCAGTAAGTAGTGAATAACTATCTCATCGCCCCCAAATACCCTGGTACGGCCGAGAGTCCGAGAGTCCGCTCCCCCTCTCAAAATGCTGTCATATGGCCACACGTATGTAGCCTCTTCCAGGGAAGTCCTACTCACTACCTTCTCGTGGCATCGGTGTTGTATACAAAATTGCGAGGACGAAAAGCGAATAAACTGCTCTTTAACCGGGTTGATGGACACGAAAATTCCACCTAGGGGAGTTGGAAAATCCTGATTCCAAACCAATGGTGCGCATTGGCTTTGACTATTGTACGTTTATTATTGTTGCACTTGTATGAATATTTATGCTTGAGCATTACTTACTGTCTACGTATATATTCATGCTGCTAGCCTTACCATTAGTCGCTTAATTGATTCGTCAATTCATTCATTTCCATATACGTGCATGTATGTACATCTTAATCTTGTTCACTGACTCGCTGACTCGTTGACTCTCACATTCGTCCATTCACTCGATAATTCGCACGCTCACTCTTTTGCTATACGACACTACTCTTTCATGCTTGCTTAACATGCCTGTAATTTTGGCAATCTGTGCGTGGTACAATAGCAAACGTAATCAACACTTCGTATTCGACATTTAACTTATACACCGTCGTAGAGGTAACCAGTAACGGTTATCAGGACGAACAATATACGAAGGATAATATCGAATACCGATCACCACATAGGCTCAGTAATTATATACATATTTATTCAATAGTTTATTCAATAAAGATTCGTAAGCATTTAGGATTAAACAAAATTAGTTAAAACTACTTATACGTATAGATCAGTGAACACTTAGTTTATCCCTTAGTTTCTACATTGAACAGTTTCAATCTCATAGTAACATTATGTTAATGATTACACTTATAAGAATGATTTAAACTATTGATAATCACTGTTTAATACCGACTAATTAAGTGGAATCACTGTTTAGTCTCAATATAAACAAAGGGAAAAGAAAGACCATCTGATACAATACAACATGCACCAATCGAATACCACTTGACGATGAAGCTCTGGAGAATGTGGAAATCTTTACACATCTGGGAAGCATCATTGATGAACACGGTAGGTTTGATGCAAGTTTGAAGGCACGGATCGGTGAAGCAAGAGCAGCATATTTACAATTGAAGAACATCTGAAACTCAAAACAACTGTGTGACAACCAACACCAAGATCAGAATTTTCAATACAGATGTTAAGACAGCTCGACTGTATGAGGTGGAGAAGTGGAGAACTATGAGAGCCATTATCCAGAAGATATAGGTGTTTATTAACAGTTGTCGACGCAAGATACTTCGGATCCGTTGGCCAGACACTGTCAACAAGATCCTACTGTGTGAGCGAACAAACCAGATTCCAGTGGAGTAAGAAATCAGGAAGAAGCGCTGGAGGTGGATAGGACACACATTGAGGGAAGCACCCACCTGCATCACAAGGCAAGCCCTCAATGGAATCTTAAAGATCAAATGATAGCTGGAAGACCAAAGAACAGATTACGCCGATAAATGGAGACCGATATGAAAAGAATGAACAAAAATTGAATAGAACTAAAATGGAAGGGCGATGACAGATTGGGTTGAAGTATGCTGGTCGGCGACCTATGCTCCATTGGTAGTAACAGGCGTAAGTAAGTAAGTAAGTAATCAATGTTTAGTAGGAACATACGATGGATTTTACAAGTTATGATGAATGAATCAGTTGACTATGTATATATTAACCGAATTAAGTAATACTTACCTGTAGCAATACATTCTAATTTTACTGAAGAACCTTCAGTGCCAGATAGTCTTCCACGATCATCTAAACCAATGACACTCACAGAAAGACGATTTAATTTTTCTAAAAAGAATATATATGTATGAGAATAATGAAATTGGTTATTCATAAAGACTTGTATTTTTTAGTTATGTTATATATTATAAACAAGATACTTCAAATGCGTTAGACATGGGTATGGCTATCTACAATCACAAGCGTAGTGAACAAACATGTAAGCTATCAAAACAATATGAATGACATCAATTCGTAAAGGTGATGGCATATTGAATAAGTTGTACTGAAATATCTGAAATTCCTAACCTATGGTGAGATGTCGGTTATTTAGTATTAGTCCACGTGGCAGTCGTGGCTGATGGTTAAACATTTACGGTAGAATGAGTTGAAATCAATTACAGTGAAACCAATGTATTCACAAGTTATCTTATTTTAACTCCTGAGTTCTAGTGTTTAAACTTATGATTGAATGTTATCATTTAATCTCTTCGAACTAAATGACAGATGTTTGATCATTTGATGTTATTATTGGTAGTGATATTTTGACCCTTTTGATAATCATTCTGTTCACTGCTCTTTACATAGGTCATACTGTGGTATGGGCTGATAGTATCCAAATAAGTAGTATATAACGATGGTCAGGCATTGAATGTATATCACTAGAAGATCGATAAGGAAAGAACGGAAAGGAAACGCAATTGGTATGAAAATGCATGAACAATAATAATGGGAGACGATGGACTGACATTTGCCGAAGGAACAATCAAGATTGAGACAATTGATTGGCAGTTAGCAAATTAACTATTTATTGTATGGTTGTTAGATTTTAGTGTGATAGTTTGTAATTTCCGTGTCAAATACATCAGGACTCAGTGGCCGAGTGGATAACGCGATGGCGTTTGCAGCGAAAGGTACTGGATTTGAGTCCCAGAGTGAACATCAATTCAGAGATGCAGGTACATCCAGATGAAAACTCCCAAATAAGACGAAACACGCGTCCTGGATTCCACTACCAGCCACTATCCATCTTTGCTTACAATGCTTGTAAATTAAGGCAATACGCACAGTATGCACGTATACCAATAAGAGACTGACCAGTTGCAGTCCTAAACGTCAATGGGAAGATTCAAAAAAACAATAGTAAGTTGAATTTGATAGTTTCAAATAAATTTAACTGTGGGTTGAAAGTTAATGAGAAATATTTATTTTGTCATATCCCAATGAGTAGAATAATTGTATCTCTGACCTTTCGGAGTAAATATGTAGCTTACATTACTCAACAACATCATTCATACGATCTAATTGGAGTCAGATACCGAACCACTAAAGTGATGAAACTGTCGATAACATCATCCAATCCAATTGACTTCAAAATGAATGAGTCCACTAAATGCTAACTAAACCACAAAATGAAGTTTAATTCAGGTTCATTTACAATCCAAATTCTTACGGTTATGCTTTCTGATTTCAATTAATAGATCGTTCAACATGAATGTTAAATGTTAAATGCCATGACCTAAATGCGAGTACATGCAATTTGTGCTTACTGAATTGTTGAGACTCCTGTTCCGTTTTTCCTCCCAGGTATTTCTGTGCCCTAATTAATCATAAGGTATATTGGCTTATTGGTTAGATCATTGTCGTGTTAGCTAGTAGATTATATTTTGAACCTTCACCTACCTTCAACACTTCATTTAGTAAACTCAATTGAGTAGTAGCATTCGATGAACACTAAGAAGGACTTGACACGCATGACAGTGATCACCACCACCCAGTGATCAGTCAATTACATCCCAGTCCTACAGGAGGTCGGTCGCAGCCCGAATATCTCAGTGGTAACGTCTCTGACTATGAAGCTGAATGACACGAGATCGAATCCGTCGGGGAGCACCAGTTCTCTCAAGATTACAGGTAAACCTTGCCGACGAGTGCCAAGTAGCACGAAACCCGGGTACAGGGTTTCCTGTTGACCACCTCCAACCACCATCTTATCTCAATTGAGTAGTATTACTAGATTATTTACAAAAAATTTTTAGTTCAGTTTCCATGACAGAAAACCTCTACTTTATAAATAAGTTACACTAAAGTGAACTCAAAGCTAACAGGGATTAGGCAGTGTAAATTTATTAAAACAGTCTAAGCAACTTTCTTACCTCTATCTTTCACATCTTTCACATGATCTACTGGAATTTCTTCTGGATAAACTATTAAATCTACAAGTGTACTATAATATGTCACTCCATCATTATATGATGTAGCTAAACATTGAATACGTGCACTTGGTTGTGGTAGATTTGATGATGGTCTTGCATCTTCTATAATTAATACTCCAGTATTACCATCATCTATTGTATAAGATTGTACTGATTGTCTAGTTAGACCAGCTTCTGGAACTGTTTCACCGTATACACCAAGTAATCTCCAACCAAAATGAAGATTTCCATCAGTTAAAACTTTTCCAGTTACTGTATCTGTTTAAATGAAGAAAAATAGATTTTAATATCAGTAGGGGATTTTTGTGGATAATATAGTAATTTTAATAGTCGAGATCATGAGTCTAAAGAAGCTGGACAACCATGGAAAACCTGGAAGCATCGAACGGCCGTTTCGTTCTATTGTGTGACCAGTGGAACAACCAGATCTGTTGTGAGACATTAATTCATTGAAGATAATGGTGGATGTGTCGCCCGATTTCGTGGACTAGTTGAATTTGAACATTAACACAGTTGGATACTGGCTCAGTGGTCTGGAGGTTATGCGTTCGCGCGTGAGACCGATAGATTCTGGGTTTTGATCTCGCGGTTTGGGATCGTGTATACGCACTGATGAGGAGTCATGCAATAGGACGAAACGGCCGTCCAATGCTTCCAGGTTTTCCCTAGTGATCTAGTTTCAATTGACCCACGATCTCAACTATTTTGAAGACGAATCTAACATTGATTTATTCCGATTCTAGAAAAAACGTTCACATATTGATTACTGGTCAATATAATCTGTTATTGTTAGATATATCATCTAACTTGTTAGAAGATTTAAGAAGGCTAATGTTTTAAAATAACCAATTTAAGAGCGTATCCATATCCTATTGACAAACTAATCGGAATTATAGTGATGACCTCTTGGTTTCTATGCTAAATTCAAAATCCAGTTTTTAATAACACGAATGAGGATAAACTCCACTGTCGTTAGCTCTTTTCGCCTCTCACCTGGAGGTCAACCAAAATGAGTGTGGGAATCATTATTTATACTATTGTAATGCATGATGGAGAGTGTGTTTCGTTCTTTGTCGTTGTCGCTTGCTGACATAAAAAATGCAAAGTTTTCTACGATGAAAATAGCACTCCATCATGATGCGAACGGGTGAGGTGTAGCGCAGTCAGTCATGATGGAAGACAAATTACAACAGAGCAAAAGAAATAGATTCGATTAATTCAATAATAGAAATTATTGTAGAATATCTACAACTGACTGATTGTAATTACTGACTATGATAAAGTGAAATGACTTGACAACGTGGAGTTTACCCCCAACCAATAAAACTGACCTTATGGAAAGCTTTTAAAAGAAATAACTACATTTGAAGATTAAATCGTTCATAAATCATAATAAAAAGCTGTTTGTAGCATCTTGCAGTGGAGATTACATAGTGTAAAATAAAAATTTATTTTAAGCACTGTTATGCTGCTTTAGATTGTAGCCACAAAATGCCTTGGTACTACCAAGGGTCGAGAGAGTCAGATCACTATCTCGAAATACTAACACATGGTCACGTGCATACAGCCACTATCAGGGAAGACATATTCACTGCCTTCTCACGAAATTACTGTTGTTTACGAAAGTGAGGGGACGAAAAGTGAATGTATGGCGCTTTAACCAGGCTGGTTGTGAACATGGAGGATTCACTTAGGGGAGTTGGAAAACCCTGATCCCAAGCCAATTGTGTAAATAGGCTCGAGGATTCTGAGAGAATAATTGGCGTATGAATCTATCGTTGGTCACGGGCTACTATGAGACTACATTTCTTAACTTTGCTCCACTGCGTTGTGGATTAGACCTCTGGGTAAAAGGTCCGGGATGTGGTCCCCTCTAAGAAAACCACCTGGTTCAGTTTAGGCTCCCGAGCAATATTCCAGCCTTCACACAAATCAAATGACGAAGTGTGGCGCATTTATACTTCGTGTATCCTTCTATCAACGTTTATGTGTTTAAATAATAGTAATAATAATAATAATAATAATAATTGAAAAATGCAGTTTTATGACTGATAGATAATATGGTCATGAATGATAAGCCATTAATCTACACAAAATAAATGATAGTTCTTGTTATATTTGCATAACTCCCATTTAAACAATAAAAGGTACATTAAAGGTACATCGGCTGTAGCCAGCGCTCACTTTCAACTCGGATACGAGAATATATCATAGTTTCGTTCTACAAGGGTGAAAGGAAAGCAGTTAGGAGTTCTATACTTGAAAACCTAATCGAATGTAGACATTCTACAGATCCATAGTCTGATTTTAAGGTTGCTTATATGATTCACTCAAATCTACCTAGATTTCTTTGTATCCAACTCTTAAAAATAGCCGAAGATCTTACTATCCATGAGCTTAAACCAGAACTATGCGTACAAAAGAAGTAAGTCTTGCCGTTATCGTTACCATGGCCTTAATATTATTACTATTATTATTATTATTCCATTTCCCCTTTTTTTTACTTTTGTCTTATATTCTCAATATTTTACTCATGAATACACATCATATCATGGTCTAGCTTCAATTGACTCATGATCTTAACTATAAAATTACTAAAATCTCCACAAAAACCCCCTTGTGATAATGATCATATGCTCACTAGTGACTGGCTCCATGAGGTAATTCCTGGAGTTCTAGTGAGAAATCGTAACTAGTGAAGCTAATCCATGTCATGTAGAAACAGGTATCTACCTCAGTGTAATGGAAGTTGGTCGCGCAATTTCGTGGATTGGTTGAGGTTAGACATCAACACCGATGGATACCGGCCCAGTGGTCTGTGGGTTAAGTGCTCTGGCACGAGACTGGTAGGTCCTGGGTTCGAATCTCGTGAGGTGGGATCGTGGATTCGCACTGCTGATAAGTCCCATAATAGGACGGAACGGCTTTAGAGCTGTGCTTTCAGGTTTTCCATGTTGGTCTAGCTTCAATTGACTTATGATCTTAACCATAAAATTACTAAAATCTCCACAAAAAGCCCCTTATGATCATATCACTTATTTATTTTTACACCTCTATGACCTTTAAATATTGTAAGTATAACATTTTAATCATTTTAATCGTCTGATTTTATTCACTAAATCTATTATTAGTACTCGCTATTACGTAATCATTCTATTACGACATCCTGGTTATTTGAGTTTACATTTCCTCAGGGAATTAGTACTTCAGCAAGACACTTTCATGGCTACCAAAAGATGGATAGTGGCTAGCAAGGGAATCCAGGACGCGCGTTTCGTCCTATTTGGGACTCGTCAACTGGATGTACCCGCATCACAGAGTTGATGTTCACTCTGGGACTCAAACCCAGTACCGTTTACTTCAAACACCATCGCGTTATCCAGTGGACTACTGAGTCCTGATAG
>NC_031496.1:33110876-33141854 GCF_000237925.1 Schistosoma mansoni
TCGTGTTTTTAATTTGCAAAACCATGGAAAACCTGGAAGCACTGGACGGCCGTTTCGTTCTATTATGGGGCTCCTCATCAGTGCGAGATCATGGATGCGCACTACTGAGGAGTCCCATAATAGGACGAAACGGCCGTCCAGTGTTTCCAGGTTTTCCATGGTTGTCTAGCATGAATTGACTCACAATTTCAACTATGAAAATACTAAATCTCCACAAAACCCCTTCTGAAAATAATTTGAAATGTACCCGTTAATTCTCTCAAATGACAGTGGTATGAAAGTTTTACTCTTTATAATACTTACCGTAAGCAGTACAGTTTAATTGAACATTTTCACCATCTTTAATTGTAACGTGATTAGTTAAATCATTTTTTCCACCAATTTTCAAAGTGATTCTTTCTTCACCACCTAAAAGATGAGACAATTTATGAATGTTTCAATGAAATGAAAAACTACTTTGATGATGTCAGAAAAAAAATTAATTAAAATCAATAAACAATAGGCTCAGCGGTCTAGTAGCTATGCGCTCGAGCGCGAAACTGATAGGTTCTGGGTTCGAATCTCGCGAGGCGGGATCGTGGATGTGCACTGCTGAGGAGTTCCACAATAGGACGAAACGGCTGTCCAGTGTTTTCAGGTTTTCCATGATTGTCTAGCTTCAATTGACTCATGATTTCAACTATATAATTAAATAAACATTACTCTAATATCTTTTCAATGACTTTGATAATGTAATGGAAGTTACAATTTAATAAAAAGATATATTTATTAACTTCTGACTCTGAAGACTATTCAGAGCTATACACAAGACTTGTATAAAGATTACTAGACAATCAAACAAACGTATAAGTGAAGATCTATAAGCAAAGATGGATAGTAGCTAGCAGTGGAATCCAGGATGCGCATTTCGGCCTATTTAGGACTCGTCAGCTGGATGTATCTGCATCTCTGAATCGATGTTCACTCTGGGACTTGAATCGAGTACCATTCGCTTCAAACGCCATCCCGTTATCCGCTTAGCTACTGGGTCCTGATAACCATCTGCTTGTGCAATATGGTGAAGTTTAAATTCACTTAGTGTTATTTATTTGTATAAGTGAAGATCTGTTTTCATGATTTAGAAAGAGCTAGTAATAGTTACATTTGATCAAGAAAAAAAACATACAATCGTATTCCAAAGTCTTTTCTGGCGGGGTTTGAAGTCAGTTATCACATGTAACTATGGCTACAAAAATTCAAGGTTACAACTTCAGTCTCTAGGTTCATAAAAGAAAATGGCAAAATATACGAATATCTGGAATACTTATGTAGGGATTAAAGGGACGTGAAGACTTTAGGTTCACTGGATTACCTTTATATATGAAGTTACTAACAAATATAGTGACCAAGCTGTTGAGCAACTAATCAAATCGCTTATATCAGTGCATGTGGACAACTGTGGACACAGATTCGACAATGAAAAAGATTAAGGTCTTGAAAAGAGGGAATTCTAAAAGTATCAGAGAATTTTTAGAACCTAAGCATTCAATTCAATCAGCAACCAACCAACACTTTGAAATCAATCCAATTTATCAATCAGTCAGAAAAATTACGGACAACTGTAGGACCAAGGATCAATCAAAATAAAGAGGTAGACAATCACAGGTTAAAGGTCAACAATAACTAATTAAGATCAACGTCTACAGGAGAAGTTGTGAGTCATATGTGGAGAAGTTCAAACAATTCACTTCTACCTGAAGTTTGTGCTGATTATGTTGTTCAGAAGAAAAAATGAAAGCTCTATTACCAAACAATCCATCTCAGAGAATAGAGCTTCACCTGAGCTAGAGTATTTTTAGCACCACGCTAAGTCACCCTCAAACTTAATCTTTTGCAGTTTAGTTTTCTTCTCAATGTTCCAAATGTTCATGCCAAAGACATACTGGGAGCAAAACTTTAAAACAACAACTATACATCTGTAGAATATGACCTCTAAGAACTTCCAGAGATATTTTTTCCAAGTAAAATGGAGATCTTCATAAGTGTATTACCACAAATTAGGAGTCTACCAAAAAAATATGACATTCATGTATTTATCATTCTTATTCAATCAATCTCACCTCCACTTATCCATTTTGTTCCACCTGGTTCAATATCTGATATTTTCATTGGTTCCCCTTTATCACTACCAAATACTCGAAAACTAAAATCTGATGAAATATAACGAGCTGTATCATTTAATGCAATACATCGTATTCTTAATTTATTTGCTGTAGGTGATAAACCATAATAATGTAATTGATTATGATTCATTTCAATTTGATCAGCAATTAGATTTGGATGTACACGTTCACCGTTAATACGTTCTACTTCCCATGTATAAGTTGCATCTGGTAGAATAAACTGTAAGTAACCATCTGGAAAAGAAAAAAAAACAAATCGAAACTGATTAGTTGTATTTAATGCATTGATATAGATTTACTGATTAGTTGGGGAATAGTAAGTAGTATTACTTACTTACTTACTTACGCCTGTTACCCCTCGTCGAGGAGCATAGGCCGCTGACCAGCATTCTCCATCCAACTCTATCCTGAGCCTTCCTTTCCAGTTCTTTCCAGTTGCTATTCATCCTTTTCATATCTGCTTCTAATCCCCGGCATAGTGAGTTCTTTGGTCTTCCTGTTTTCCGCTTCCCTTCAGGATTCCAAGTTAGGGCTTACCTCATGATTCAGTTTGGTGATTTCCTCAATGTATGTCCGATCCACTTTCGACGTCTTTTCCTAATTTCCTCTTCAGCTGGAAGCTGGTTTGTCCTTTCCCATAAAATGCTGTTGCTGCTGGTATCCGGCCAATGGATGTTGAGTATTTTGCGTAGACAACTGTTTATAAATACTTCTAACTTCCTGACGACGTTTGTAGTAGTTCTCCATGTTTCGGCTCCAGTAAGTAGTATAGTCCTTGTTAATCGAATCCTATCAATGCAGTTGAACAGTGAACTATTGGATAATTGCATTACCATCGTATACATCATGATTTGATCATAGATGGCAATATGCCTTATACTTTTCATCAAAAAGTATCTGCGTTGTCGAAGAAAATGATGATCTCGATGAGATTCAAAAGTGCTTTGTCTAGCATCACAGTAAGAGATCTAACTACTGAGCAGTTTGATATGAATCCGACCATCTACTTTAATCTGATTGATTTTAATCATCTAACACCTCATTTACTATCGCTAATGATGTACAATGCAACTTGGAGGTTTTTTTCACACCAATTACACTTATGATTTCATATAACCATTGTAGTTTTATGAGAAGATATATATTTTAAAGGAAATTCAGTTTCTCAATTATAAGCACTTGCATGAAAAACCCTGAGAAACCTGACTAGATATTTTTGTGTAAACCAAACATTCCTTTCGACTGCGCCTCTAGTTGTTCTAGGGTTACTGCCGATCCTAAGCTCGGCTAAAGGAGAAGGGTTGAGCATGGGGTCAACAACACCAACCTGTAGAAAACAAGATTGCTAAAAAAAAACCTTAACCAATCTAATCAAACAATGTGCTGATTATTCTAATTCAATGATAATAAACTTACCATATGCATTACATGTAATTGTACCATTAGAACCTTTTTGATTTTCAATTAAACCAGATTCACTCAATTCATTAATACGTACATAGACTTTATGAACTAAAACATTAAGAGACGAAGAAAAAAAAGAACAGATGAATTAGATGAGGGAAAAATATTGTTAAATCCAATCTAAACTTTATTTTCATAGTTGAAAGCGTGAGTCAATTGAAGCTAGATCACCAGGGAAAACCTGGAAGCACTGGACGGTTGTTTCGTCCTATTGTGAGACTCCTGAGCAATGCGCATCCACGACCTCGCCTCGCGAGATTCGAACTCAGGATCTACCAGTCTCGCGCCAGAGCACTTAACTGATAGACCAATGAGCCGACATCCCATGGTGTTTTTGTCTAACTGCAATCAATCCACGAAGTTCAGCAACCGTTCATCAATTGTCTTCAGTGAGTTTCCATCTCACAACAGACCTGGTTTAAACTCCACTGGTCACTGCTTCCTACTAGAACTGCAGGATTTACCTCTAGAAGTCAGTCACTAGTGAGCATATGATTATTATTATCAGAAGGGTTTTTGGTGGAGATTTAGTATTTTCATAGTTGAAAGCGTTAGTCAATTGAACTTTTTTATCATTCAAGTTTCAATTCTGAATAGTGTGATGTAAGCTTGTTATGAATACTATGGGATGACAACAAATGCTATGTATTCACTTTAAATTATATAACGTCTCTCTGGTTCTTTTGCCACATTATTATTATTTTGCCTTTAAATAAATCTATGACTTTTGCATACTTGAACTATTTTTCACGGATTCTACTCCGCTGGCAACGGCTTCTCGCTGGAACTCCAAGAATTACCTCTCGAAGTTAGTCACTAGTGAGTATATGATAACTAACCGGATCAGGTATGATGCAATTACTCATTGAAGAAAATGGAGAATGGTCGTAAAATATCGTGGATTGATTTAAGTTAGGCACTATCACCGTTGGATTCCGGTTCAGTGTTCTAGAGGTTAAGCATTCATGCACGAGTCCGAGGGTCCTAGGTTCGAGTCTCATGTTTAGGATTATGGATGTGCACTGTTGAGAAGTTCCATACTAGAACGAAACGGCTGTCCAATGCTAACCAGGATGTATTGAATGTTACGTATCACAACTCTGAATAAAAAGTTATTTACTGTAGACAGATAAAAGGATTTCTTATATTAACTAACCATATCATTGAGCATCATAAGATGGTATGGTTGTTGAAAAAAGCATTTAGTAATACTACTTAAAAAACTTTTTGAGTTATATCACTTACGTTCTACTCGAACTTGATCTCTTTCAATTATTTGACCAATAGAATTCAATGCAGTACATTGAAATACACCAGTATGTCTACCTAGAGCATCGAATTGTGGTGAACCAATTGTTGTCCAATAATGACGACCGGATTGTATAACTAATCCTTGCATTGATAACCAATGTGAACTTAATGAATTACGAGTTCCATTAAATCTATCAATTGACCATTGTAAACCACCTTCTGGTGGAGGATGTCCATAGAATGTACAAATTAACTAAAATAGGGAAGAATTATTGGTATGAAGATTCAAGTCATCAAAATACAGGAACAAATGACAAAGTTTCCATGTTCAGTGTTTACGATAATCATTGTGTGTTTAATAGTCGATCAGTCAGTCAAAATTAAAATCGAGCCTGAAAGAATTGTAATTCAACTCCAGTTACTATACCATATTACCAAGACGGAATAAAGTTACCATGGTAACTAATGAAGGAGTAAACCATAATGAGAGGGGCTAAACGTTGGGGAACCACAGATTCAAATAGGCAACCAGATGGGTCAGTCCAAAAGACACTGACTTCATGGGTGGATTTTATGTCTCGATTTGGCCTCCCTAACTTTTTTCCAATCTACTCCTACTCCTGCTAGCCGATGGTTGTGTATACTTCATACTTACATCAGATCCTTGATCAATCAAGATTTTCAAACGGATTTACCGACTGAAACAAATACCTTATACTTAACCTCAGTAATACGTGCTCGTCTTAACAATAATGCTTCAAAGTTACCTATAATCAAACAATTGTATCCTTATCACACTCTTTTTTACTTTCGCAGGAAATTTCAAAGTCACAGAGTAATGCAAAGTGAACTACTAAGCAGTATATTCTTTACTTCATGTAAATTGAATACTATTCACACACATTTTCATCTCTTCCATATCCATAAGCTCCTTTACTCTCTCTGTCTCTCCTTCCATACATTTGACTAAGTAACATGTTTACTTAAAACCTACGTACATTTAAAGTCATTTCGAATTATACTTGACGGAGAAGCTTCGGAGGAGGTGGAGACCTTTACATATCTGCACAGCATCATCGATGGATACAGTGAATCTGATGCAGATGTGAAGACGCGGATCGGCAAAGCAAGAGCAGCATATTTACAATTGAAGAACATCTGCAACTCAAAACAATTGTCAACCAATACCAATGATCAGAATTTTCAATACAAATGTCAAGACAGTTCTACTGTATGGAACGGAAACTTTGACAACTACGAAATCCATCATCCAGAAGATACAGGTGTTTATTATCAGATGTCTACGTAAAATATGACGGATTCGTTGACCAGACACTATCAGCAACAAGCTACTGTGTGAGAAAAAAAACAGATTCCAGCAGAGGAAGAAATCAAGAAGAAGCGCTGGAATCGGATAGGACATATATTGAAGAAAGCACCCAACTGCGTCACAAGACAAGCCCTCACATGGAATAATCAAGGTGAAAGGAGAAGAGGAAGACGAAAGAACGTATTACACCGAAAAATGGAAACAGACATGAGAAGAATGAACAAAAGTTGGATAAAACTAGAAAGGAAGGGCCAGGACAGAGTGTGTTGTAGAATGCTGGTCGGCGGACTGTGCTCCATTGGGAGTAACAGGCATAAGTAAGTAAGTAAGAAGATATTCCATTCTGTATTATTATACTGTAAAACTTTTAAACCATCAATTCAATCATAATACACTATTATTATAATTTTAATTATAATTCAAAATTACTTCAAATGGTTGCCCTTGAATAACACGAACATATCGATCACCAGAATCTTGGAATATTTCATTAACATTTGATAATATTCTTACTTCAGGAGTTATTGGTGTTTCATAGTCTACAAAGAGATGAATATAATCATGTAAGAATGAGTATAGTCTAATAGCTTTATACTCTTAAAAACGTGGAAGCATTGGACGGCCATTTCGTCCTATTGTGGGACTCTTCAGCAGTGCACATCCACGATCCCGCCTACCGAGATTCGAACCTTGGACCTAACTACCATTAGATGACGGCTCAGTGGTCTATCAGTTGAGTGCTCTGGCGCGAGACTGGTAGGTCCTGGGTTGGAATCTCATCAGGCGAGATCGTGGATGCGCACTGCTGAGGAGTCTCACAATAGGAGGAAACGGCCGTAAAGCTGTGCTTCGAGGTTTTCCATAATGGTCTAGCTTCAATTGACTCATGATTTCAACTATGAAAATACTGAAGTCTTCACAAAACCTCTTCTAACTGTGAAAAAAATCAACCAAATTATATACCGACATCGTGTTGTTAAGCTCACTGTACAGGAATTTGATTATGTCATAATAATATTTTTATATTAATGAAGTAAAGATCATGCAAATATTAACACACTCTGCTCTGTGGCACAAGTCCAAAATGTCAGATAAATGATGATAAGTGTAAACTGCTTGCAAACCGATTTAATTACCGATATCTTAAAACTATTTGTTATGTAGTGAATGAGAACACAGACGGAGACAATCGAATGTATTTCAACACAAAATTACAGAATCTCTTAGTAAAATCTGAGAATCATACAATCAATACTTCATGGATGTGCACTGCTAAGGAGTCACACAATAGGACGAAACGGCCGTCCAGTGCTTCCAGGTTTTCCATGGTGGTCTGGCTTCAACTGACCCATGATTTCAACTATGAAAATACTTCATTTGTAAAATTTCAATCAATTGTCTCAGACGTCATTGTTCCTTTATTTCCACATCAATCATTCTCTGTTCTGGTTCTCTTTTTTTCGATCTTCTTAACATTCTAACGCCAGACATTTCACATTTTATTGATGATATATACTATTTATATCTGTGGACATCGGTAGCATACACCACAGTTGCATATGCTTAGATCATCATTATTACTAAATGTTAAGCATTAGCCGTAAGAACTTTTCAAGTCGACTTAGTAATGAATATTGATCAAGTAGAGACTTTCATCAACTTATTACATCCTAGTTCACTAATCATATTGACTATCTCTTTAACTCAATGGTATTTGACTTAATTAATTTTGAGTCTGTGTCTAAATGGTAACATCAACATTTTCTTACAATTACATCTATTTGACAAGTTGCCTCTACAGATTGTAAGCAAAGATGGATAGCGGCTAGTAGTGGAATTCAGGACAAGGGTTTCGTCCTATTTGGGGCTCGTCAGCTGGATGTACCTGCATCTCAGAGTTGAAGTTCACTCCGAGACTCGAACCCAGTACCTTTAGCTTCAAACGCCATCTCGTTTGTTCTAATTCATCAGTTTTCCTATGTTTCCTTTATTATACTAGATTATGTGAAGAGTAGACTGTTGGTTATGACTAAAAGAAAGCAAAACAGCATAGAAGTTCCATACCTGTCACCATTAAATCATATGGAATATATACTTGTTTCACTGATGATGAATATGGATTTACTGATCGACAAGTATAAATACCAGCATCTATTCTAGGATCAAATTTATCCATTCCATTATGTGTCCATTTTAATACAGCATTATTAGGTGTTGTTGTTATTTGTGCCTAAATTGATTTTGAAAATAAAAGAAAGATGATAATTTCGAAACATCGGAGAAGTTACTACGATGAATAATACTTACTTAAATACTTACGCCTGTTACTCCCAATGGAGCATAGGTCGCCGACCAGCATTCTACAACGCAATCTGCCCTGGACCTTCCTTTCTAGTTCTGACCAACTGTTGTTCATTCTCCTCATATCTGTTTCCGTTTATCGGTCTAATGTGTTCTGTGTTCTTCTTCTTCTCATTTAACCTTCGGAATTCCATGTGAGGACTTACCTTTTGACGCAGTTAGGTGATTTCCTCAATGTGTGTCCTATCCAACTCCAGAGCTTCTTCCTGGTTTCTTCCTACTCTGGAATCTGGTTTGTTCTCTCCCTCAGTAGGTTTTTGTTGATAGTGTCTGGTCAACGGATCCGAAGTATTTTGCGTAGACATCTGGTAATAAACACCTGTATCTTCTGGATGATGTCATTCGTAATCCTCCACGTCTATGTCCCATAATGTTGAACTGTCTTGAAATTTGTATTGAAAATTGTGACTTTGGTGTTGGTTGACAATTGTTTTGAGTTGCAGATGTTCTTCAATTGTAAATATGCTGCTTTTGCTTTGTCGATCCGCGTCTTCACATCTGCGTCAGATCCCCCGTAAAGGTTACCACGTCCTCCAAAGCTTTTCCGTCAAGTGTATTTCGATTGGTTCATACTGTATTGTATCGAAAAGTCCTGCTTTTCCCTTTGTTTATATTGAGACTTACTGCTACTGATGCTGCTTTTACACTGAAGATGAATTATGTCAATGAAATATTCTTGTGTATAGTTAGAACCTTTCTTACAAACATCATTTTAATGCATATTTACCGATTCACTCGTTTCTTCGGAGAAAGTAATATCATGCTTACTAACAGATAACTTGAACCAAATGTTAGCAAGCATTAGATCTTCATGGTATAGAAAGAATCAAACAATGTCTACATTCAATGCTCATTACGGTCATGTAGTAAATGAAATGAAACTGTTTATTAACGATTTATAGTTTTTCATGGAGTTTTGTTCTCTGATCTGGATGGTTTGGTCGTGGAACTATCGTCGTTCTTCTGAACGACATCATGAGCATAATCTTTGGGTAGAAGCTACAAATCTTCTTCACCATCTCAACGATTCATAATATTCCATACAATTTTTTTAGTAAGTTTTGTTTTTGTTTCTTACATATTACTACGGAGTCGAGACTACAATTTATTGATGAACCAATCAGGGATAAGATAAGAGGTCTCAGATTCATACATTCATTTGGCTATATACCATTTCGTTATTTCAGCTGATGTCAGTTCATGATGAGAATCTTAAATCTAATTCCTAACCCTAACTGTCAACCGTGAATCATAATTCTAAATATTTACATTGGTTTATAACCCCAATTTGGTTCCAGTTATTAGATGGACACTCTCAAGGTCAGTTCAGCGTCACTCAAATGTTGTCCATACGTTATAGTCTCACCTCTACAGCTTTACCGATTCGAGTCAATAACCTTAGTAATTCATTTGAAATGAAGGATAAAGAAAGTGGTTGGGCATGGAGTTAGTTACCCCATCCCATAGAAAACTAACCTGATGATGAACTAATTAAAAATAATATTCTTCATTTATCTGTCTCTATTCAATCATACTCAACAGAGTTCAACACTGTTAATAGATAGATTGCCTCACTTTGTATAGAATTCCAAATGGTTTTGCATTTTTACCTTCTCAGATAAAATAAACGATACATAGTGTATCTGAAAGGCAACTTAGACAAATGGAAGTTAAACCATTTGCAATGAATGAGGGTTCCTTTGAGTGAATAGAAGGCAACATGTTTGTTATGCATTACCTACTTTTTTCCCTAGTGCAAAAAAATATAATTATCCTAAATTATAGATTCGAATAAAACAGCTCTGAATGTAGTTAAGATGGTCACTTTTATTTGCTAACTCCGTCTGTAGCTCCTCCAAGGGCTACTGCCGGTCTCAAACCCGGATAAAGGAGGAGGGTTGGGCATGGGGCATTAGCGACCCCATCCCGTAGAAAACTACCTAGCTAAAACAATGCTAACCAGAAAGTAAAAGTTTATTTGCCATATCATGAAATAAAATACTCCGGTTAGTTATACAAAGCAAGAATTCAAACAACATTGAATTCTAAGCAAAGATGGATAGTAACTAGCAGTGGAATCCAGGTTATGCGTTTCGACTATTTTGGACTCATCAGCTGGATGTACCTGCATCTCAGAGTTGATGTTCACTCTGGGATTCGAGCCCAGTATCGTTCGCTTCAAACGCCATCGCGTTATCCACTCGGCCACTGAGTCCTGATAGCCATTTGCTTGTGCGATGGGGTGCAGTTCTAACACATCGATGGGAAGATTTAAACAAACAATACTAAATGAAGTATTGAATTCTATTATGTTTGATTTATTTTACTCATATCAGATAAAAGAAAACTATATCAAATTAATCACTTACTGGATCAATCGGTTCATCTTGACGAGTCCAAGTTACTTGTGATTCATAATTTTGATTATCATCAATACATTCCACTTTATTTGGATAAGGTGAATTTGGATCCGTATGACTAATAAGTCGAAGTTTAGGAACTTGTTCCACTACAAAATTGAATGAATCCCAATAATTATCAAATAGAGGAGTATGGGTAATGAAGATTTGTTTTTATATAGTAAGCAATGCATTGTATCTTAATGAAATCATAGTTAATGCTTATTGACTTCACCTAGATGAGCATTAAAAACAAAGGGGGAGCGGATTGCTTATCCAGTATAGTATGAGACCCTTCATCAATACTCCAAGATCTTTCAGTACTTCAGAATGTATGGAAATATCAAACCTAAGATGTCAATTCGTTGATCAAAATGCAGTCTTCTTATATTTCACTCCTAAATGACCAACTGAAGGTTTCAAACAGTTGAATCCACGAGCCAAGTACATTAAGCCTGTATCTGAAGATGCCTTACTATAAAATTTATCTGAAGCGGAAAAGGAGAAGGCTGAAGAACACACTATGTTGGGTAATGCAAACAGATGTGAAAAGGATGAATGTTAACTGGAAATAAACTGGAAAGGATTGACCAAGACAGAGTTGGATGGAGAGTGCAGGTGAGCTGCTTATGCTTCTCTACAAGTGGTAACAGGCGTAAGTAAGTATTTATATTGTTCCAGGTTGAATAGCCTAATGTAAGTTTCTAAATGATTGTTTCGAATTCGAATTTATGACGTTGTTTATGAATGTCCTACTATGAGAATTGGAATACCTACTCAAACTACTTGTTCTTTTCTAACGAATTGAATAATGGAAAGTCATATCAAAGTAAAAATAAGGTTGACCAACTTACAAGTATCACCAGGCAAAACTTCTAGTTTCACAAAATCAGAATATCCATATGCACCAGTTTTTAAATCAGTTCCTTTACATCGAAATCTAGCTATCCAATTAGGTTGTCTTCGTAAACCGGCTATAACCATTGTATCATATAAAGCTTTAGCGCCTAACATTGGTAAATCTTTTGGTGATGGTTGTGGTCTAGCTCTTTCATTATTATTATTAGATAATTCTTCTTGAATGGATGTAATTTTTGTTTCCCATGCTATATCAGCTTCTTCTACAGTTTTATTACGCCATGCATCTGATAAATATGGATCAAAAATAATCAGGTTTAAATAACTATATTTTCAATGAAGCAATATAATATAACAGACTGATAGGTCCTGGGTTCGAATCTCATGAGGTGAGATAGTGGATACGCACTGCTGAGGAGTAAGTCACACAATAGGACGAAACGGCTGTCCAGTGCTTCCAGGTTTTCCCTGATGGTCTAACTTCAATTGACTCACGCTTTTAACTATGAAAATACTAAATCTCCACAAAAAATCCCTTCTGATTATAACAGAAATATCATATTTACATCTTTGGCAAAGGCTGTAACAGAATGAATAGTCTAAAAAGACATCACTCCAAAGTATCTTGTTTAACTGTATTGTTACATCTTAATTTCTTTTAACCCTTACTCAGAACTCTTGTTGCTGCGGTTATATATTTGTCAGTTTTCTTTGACCGGGCCTTTATCTGACTAAGGTAACCCCTTTGCCATAGTTTGTTAATTTTGTTGTCACATGTTACCGAACTCAAGATTACGGTGTGGAATGGTTAACTATTTGACTGTTTGCTAAAAACGGTTAGTGTTCGATCAAATTCTCGCAGATAAAGATTTGATTCCATTTCGTAAGGAATACCCTTATTGATCTCACGGTACTTAACAGCGATATTTATTAACCATGTTTTGCTCTATGGTAAGTTGTTTTGTACCAGAGGAACTCTGGGCTGGATTGTGGGAGTGGTATTGTTGATGCATATACCTTGTGTTACATGAACATGTACACTGATCTGACTTTTTGGTTATCTAACAATTAAATTCACTTAGTATTTTTTGTTTGAATCATCCCATTGATGTTTAGGACTGCAACTGGTCAGTCTCGTATTGGTGTATGTGCATACTGTGCGTGCCCCCAAATGCCCTGGTACGGCCGAGAATGGAGAGAGTTCTCTCTCCCTCTCAGAATGCTCTCATATGGCCAGCGAATATATAGCCCATGCCAGGGAAGTCCTACTCACTACCTTCTCGTGGCGGGGGTGTTGTTTACGAAAGTGAGAGGACGAAAAGCGAATGTCCGGCACTTTAACCGGGTTGGTGGACACGGAGGGTCCACCTAGGGGAGTTGGAAAACCCTGATTCCAAACCAATGGTGCACATGGGCTCCAGTATCCTGATGGAACGAATGGCGGACGAACCTGTCATTGGTCAACGGCTACCATGGGACTGCATCTCCTCACGATGCTCCACTGCCTTGTGGATCAGATCTTTTGGTCAAAGGCTCCGGGTGTGGCCCCCTAAGAAAACCACTTGCTTCGGTTTGGGTACCCGGGCAGTATCACAGCCCACACATACAAATAGTGTGGCGCAGATGTACCTGGTGCCCTTTTGCACCAATATATATGTGTTTAAATAAAAAAATAAAAATACTGTGCGTATTGCCTCGATATTGCCTTCATTCACAAGTATTATAAACAAAGATGGATAGTGGCTAGTAGTGGAATGCACAGTATGCACATATGGCCAATAAGAGACTGACCAGTTGCAGTCCTAAACATCAATGGGATGATTCAAACAAACAATACTAAGTGAATTCAAATTTCACCCCATTACACAAGCAAGTGGCTATCAGGACTCAGTAGCTGAATGGATAACGCGATGGTGTTTTAAGTGAAACGTACTGGGTTCTAGTTCCAGAGTGAACATCTACTCTGAGATGTAGTTACATCCAGCTGATGAGTCTCAAATAGGACGAAGTGGCACGCTTCCTGGATTCCACTGCTAGTCACTATCTATCTTTGCTTATAATATGTGATTAGGTTAAAAAAAAATACTTTATCTGAATAACAACTCTAACTTACCTTTAACAATACATTTAATTTGTGCAGTTTGTGTTTCAATTCCAGTAATTATACCTAGATGATCTTGTCCTTCAATAGAAACCAGTACTTTCGGTTCACGGATCCATAAACTAATATGAGGTGAAGAATAATATGCTTGTGTTGCTTTTTGTATATCTTCTAAACGTACAACACAAAAAATATTTAAACCTTGTGGTTTTTCAGTTAATTTAGTAAAATAAATCCATTCCCCTTTAGGACCCGTTGATAAACTGTCGGCTAATTGTGTATGTTTAATATCACGTCGAATACCATTAGGATATTGGACATACCAATCAATTTTATCAATAGTAGCTGGTTTCCTAGTTGTATCTAATAATAAGAATAGAGGAATAGAAAAGGGAAAAGGTTTTTTTTGACGAATTCATAAGTAAAAAATAGTGAAAAAATTAATATATATACACATATGACATTGATCAGCACCACCACCCAGTGATCAATCCATTGTGATTACATCTCAGTCCTACAGGAGTTCGATCGCCTCCCGAATAGCTCAGTGGTAACGTCTCTGACTATGAAGCTGAGTGACACGGGATCGAATCTGTTAGGGAACACCAGTTTCCTCAAGATTACAGGTACACCTTGCTGATGAGTGCCAAGTAGCACGAAACTCGGGTCCAGGGTTTCCTGTTGACCATATCCAACTAACATCTTATAAACAATTGTGTATGATATGAGCTAGTGTAAACATATGCGAAGTCTACGTACATTTCAATCGAGGGAGGGTCACAATGAAGAATTTAGATATTAGCGAATTCCTTTCATAGCACTCAAATGTTAATATATCAGTTTAAAATCTTTTCTCATTTTGGTGGAATTTTGTTCTCTGAAATGGATGGTTTGGTCGTGGAGCTTTCATTGTTTTTCTGATGTCGTTCAGAAGAAGAACGATGAAAGCTCCACCACAAAATTATCCATCTCAGAGAACAAAGCTCCATCATAATCGTCCATCGGAGCTACAAATGTGCACCATCTTTTCGTATGCCATAACTTCAGAAATAAAAGACTCATTGATTTTTGAACAGATTGATCATGAACGAAATGTAAGAATATTTTATAGTGTCGGTTGATATGTTAAGGCCAAATACCCTTATTCTAACATATGGACAAGCTAACTTACCTATCCATCTTGAATCATGTTTTCACTTTGTTAATTATTCACTTATTAACCCTGACTATTTTTGCTTCGCTCGCTGTTATTCGCAAATGTGCTCATAACTTTCTGGCCTGCATCATTTGTCAATAAAACTATAGTTAAAGCTTCTTTTTGCCTTCTGATTTGTATTATAACGGTTATCGAGGTGAACGATTAACGAAGCACAGCACTACAGAATTAGTGAGCCACCTATGGAACAGGCCACAGAATTAGCGACGCTGACGAGTGAACACGAACCCAAAAATAGTTAGGGTTGATAAGTGAATAATTAACAAGGCGAAAACATGAATCCAAATGGATAGATAAATTGACTTGTCCAGAAGTTAAGATAACGGTATATGGGCTTAACATATCAACTGACACTACAATTTGAATTAAAAGTTTGAAAGTAATAAGTCCCTTTGATAAGTTTCCGTAGTGTAATAGGAAGACGAAGATTATCAGAACTATGTGATAGATTAGTGGAATATATTTCGAACAAGTTTTCACTTGTATAATTGTCAATCGAATTGTGAAAGGGGTCATAACTTATATACTGGTTGAATCAGAGATTCCCATCACACTGAACTGTGTTTATCTTGTTCACCATAAGATCGGACCTTTATCGATTTAACATGTTTCTGACTGACTATAAAAGTGCCAAACTAGTACTGCTTAGTGTTTAGTAGTTCTTCTGTTGAAATGAAATCTTGACGAATTGATTACACTAAATGTTCACATGAATCACGAAGTAAGCCCTAACTTGGAATCCTGAAGATAAACAGGAAAGGAGGAAAGCTGAAGAACACACTAGTTTGGGAAATGCAAACAGATATGAAAAGAAGGAATAGGAACTGGAAACAACTGGAAAGCATTGACCATGATGGAGATCGCTGGTGAGCGGCCTATGCTCCTCCATGGCGGGGGAGTAACAGTCATAAGTATATATGTATAGATTCAGTTATTGAGATGAACATAAATGTTAATTCACTTACGTTTAACATCACATGTCAAATTCATATCACTTCCAGTAATACCAACAAGACGATCATTTATAAATGCATCACTTAATATTTTTGCATGAAGTTTTCGTTCATCTTTAGGAATAACTAAACAAACAAAAATGAAAAAAAGATACTTAACACTGTAACTGGTAAGTAGTACGTTGATCATTGTTCGAATTCTATTGAATAACTGGTTTCAAACTGTATAGAATCAAATTGTCATTCATGAGAAGCCAAATTACACTTATATCTACACTCTTGAGATCATAAAAACTGTCGATATTAGTTACCTCAGTCTTAATAAATACCACTGACATATTCAGACATTGATTGTTCCATGTCAACAATTGATTAATTATATATGAGTTGTCGGATGCAGAGTAATGGACTAAAGATGTTTTTGAATAGAACATGCAAACCAGCAATGGTGGATGGTGGCTAACAATGGGATACATGAGGCGCGTTTTGTTCTATTTGGAGCTCGTCAGCTAGACTTACCTGAATCTCAGAGTTGATGTTTACCCTGAGACTCGAATTCAGTACCGTTCGTTTCGAAGGCCATCACGTTATTTACCTAAGTACTAAATCCTGATAGCCACCTGCTTGTGCAATGGGGTGAATTTTAATTCACTTGGTATTGTTTGCTTGTATCATCCCATTGTTGTTAAGGGCTGCAATTAAGTCATTGCACACAGGATGCACGCATGCGATGGATTAGAAACTGCCATTCCCTTCTCTGAGACTAAAGTAAGAAAATATATTTATGGTAAATGCTAATTTAGATAACGACTAACGAACTGGTGTAATAAATTTTTTCTAAAAACAAAGATCAAAAGCGAAGGGATTAGCCTAAAAATGGTAAGTCTAAAAGAAACAGTGACAACTGTAATTCAACCAGGTCGGTTGTGAGATAGTGACTCGCTGAAGATAATGGTGGATGATTGCTTAATTTCGTGGATTGGTTGAAGTTAGATATTAACACTGTCAGCTGCCAGCTCAGTGGTCTAGAGCCTCAGCGTTTGCGTGCGAGACTGATAGGTTCTGGGTTTGAATCTCGGGAGGCAGGATCGTGAGTGAGCACTGCTGATGAGTTCTATACTAGGACAAAAAAGCGATCGAGCGCTTCAAGCTTTTTCATGGTGATCTAGCTTCAACTGATTTATGAATTCAACTATAAAATCTAAAAGAGCACGGATTCATTATTTAGATAACGTATAGTTCGAAGTTCAAGATAAGATGGAAAGTCAGGAACATTAAATGTATGTTGATCATTTGGATAACACGTTAAACTTGTATTTGCATCCACCAGAAGCAACATTTTCGTTGAGACTATAATCCATGGATGAACCATTTAGATATAAGATAACAGGTCCTAAATTTTGGTGCGAAATTCATTCGCTCATTTGTTTAAATAGTGTTTCAGCTTTTTAACTGATGTCAGTTCGTGATGAAAATCCTAAATCTAATTCCTAACCTTAACCGTCAACTGTAAATCGTAATTCTAATTCCTTAAACAGGTTTATAACCTTCATCTAGTCCTAGTAGGTAGGTGGACATTTCAATGTCATTTTAACGTGGCTCAGAGGTCATCCATAAATTATCGTCTTACCGCGTTTTCTCTTATAATCTATTTGCAACATAAACCCACAATGTTTGATCATAGAGTACAGTAAAGACATTAGGATCAAACGATGAATTAAATAATGATACACTAGTCAATTATGTGGTATAATTCAGTACTGAAGGTATCTATTGGACGCCTAATGAACACATTGTCTACGGAAAATACTCAACATCCATTGGCCGGATATTATCAGCCTTCTGTGGGAGAAGACAAACCAGCTTCCAGTTGAAGAGGAAATTTGGAAAAGACGTTGGAAGTGGATAGGACAAACATGAAGGAAATCACCAATGTGCATTACAAGGCAATCCCTAACTTGGAATCCTGAAGAGAAGTGGAAAAGAGAAAGGCCAAAGAACACATTACACCGGGAAATAGAAGTAGATATGAAAAGGATGAATATTAACTGGAAAGAACTGGAAAGGAAGGCTCAGGACAAAGTTGAATGGAGAATGCTGGTGGGCGGCCTATGCTCCTCCACGAAGGGTAACAGGAGTAAATAAGTAATGAACACATCAACATTACTTACTTAATTACTTACGCCTGTTACTCCCAATGGAGTATAGGCGCCGACCAGTATACATTGTTAATGATAAAAAAAATTCAACTTACCAGATATTTCTAATGGTTTACTTCGTTCACCATAAACACATTCTAATTTTTGTCCATCTAAACTTAAATTAGCTTTATCTGTTTGTGCTAATGATGAATAAATTCTATGTTCAATTTTTATATTATTTTCGATTTCTGAAGTTGTTCCACGCCAACCATGAAATTCATTTGAAGGTCTAGCTTCAAATACACAATAAATCTAGTAACAAAAAATAAATAATATCAGGAGTTTATGTAGATATGATAGTAATTTTGTTAGTTGAGATCGTAAGTCGATTGAAGCTAGATCACTATGGACAACCTGGAAGCACTGGACGGTCAATTCGTCCTATTGTGAGACTCCTCAGCAATGTGCATCCACGATCCCGTTTCGCGAGGTTCGAACTCAGAACCTTCCAGTCACGTGCGTGAGCGCTTAACCACTAGACCACTGAGTCGGCTGGTATCCAATGGTAATAATGTCTAAGTTAAACCAATACATGAAATTAAGCAACCTTTCACCATTGTCTTCAGTGAGTTGATATCTCACCACAGACCTGGTTGAACTCCCCTGGTTACTGCTTCTCACTGGAACTCCAGGACTGACAGGTCCTGGGCTCAAATCTCATGAGGCGGAATCATGGATAAGCACTGCTGAGGACGCCCACAATAGGACGAAAAGGTTGTCCAGTGCTTCCAGGTTTTCCATGATGATCTAGCTTCAATTGATTCATGATTTCAACTATTAAAAATAATTAAAATAAATTTGGCAGTAAATAAAGGTACTGAGGTTATTGTTCACTTGTTTGCCCCAAATGACCTGGTACAGCCGAAAATTGAGAGAGTCCGCTATCCCTCTCCAAATGCTCTCACATGGCCACGCGAATATATAGCCTCTGCCAGGGAAGTCCTACTCACTGCCTTCTCGTGGCAGGGGTGCTGTTTACGAAATTGAGAGGATGAAAAGTGAATGCCCAGCGTTTTAACCGGGTTGGTGGATATGGAGGGTCCACTCGAATGTTTTTAAGCATAAATGACAGACTATCTCACTAAAATCTGACAATCATACAGTCAACAGTTAATTTGCAAAATAACAATCAATTGTCTCAATCTTAACTGTTCCTTCTGCAAATATCAGTCCATTTTATCTGATTTCATTGCTCATGCATTTCCATACTAATGGCGTTCCGTTTCGGCTTTTTCTTTATCGGTCTTCTACTGAAATACATTCTTTGTCTGGCCATCACTATGTACTACTTATATGGATATAAGTAACCTTCATCACAGAATGAGAAGAGAACCTATTGTCATCAAACATTCTATCTATGAAAGTCACTAACACAGATATAGATCTGCTTAGCAGATTAATAATACAGAATAATTATAGACTTACTCGTAGTTGTTCTCCTTCAGGAATCATTATTTTTGCACTTCCATCAAGTTCTGGAACAACATATGTATCAGGTGAATAGATATATAATCTGGTAAACGGATCCTCTGGTACTGAAAAAAAGATTAATAAAGGTGAGATTATCTTGAGATGCTTAATAATGATTCTTATTAATATAGAACATACTTTATTAGTTACCAACCCCTACATGTAGATTTCTAAGAAGTTTAGTAAATAAGATTTGGAAACTACTTCTATGGCTATTGTGCTGTATTATACGTAGCGTATTCAATAGTCAGTCAGTCACAACTTAGAACTTCGTACATACTTACATCAGTTCGAGTTGCCAAACCACATTAGCACAGAGATGAAGTTGTCGATTCAAATCCCTTAGTGGTAGAAGTAGTAAGAGTTTAAGTAGTAATGTGAAAGATTAAGGTTTGAAAATGTTGTTGAAGGAGTTAAATCCAATGAAGTAAATTTGGCAAGAGAAATAAAGATAGAGACATGAAGAATTCAGATTAGAATTTGGTAGAACAAAAAGAGTGGATGCACCTTCGCTATTGCCAATGATTTTAAGCCATGTCATTGAAGGTCTCTAACTATCGATTGCTATCAAATATGTAGTCTCACATAAAATGCTGATCCCTTGTCATGATTATTAATGTAAGTAATAATTTCCAGAGTTTGTGTAAATATTACTAAGAACTCATGAGAGAGTTGTTGTTGAATCTACTGAATGAACGCTTGAATCAGTTTTCTAAACTCTTCTTGTAACCCGCAGACTAACTCTATACGACAACTTGTACACTCGAGAAAAGACATTTCAGACGGTTTTTGTCTTCTGGAAGGTTCTGGAACACTCTTAAACATAGTAGTTATATAGGTATCAGAAGGAGGTTTTGTAGAGATTTTATTAATTTTATATAGTTGAGATCATGAATCAATTGAAGCTAGACAACCATGGAAAACGTGGAAGCACTGGACGGGCGTTTCGTCCTATTGTGGGACTCTTCAGCAGTGCTCATCCACGACCACGCCTCGCGAGATTCTTGGTCCATGAGGCAATTCCTGGAGTTCCAGTGACAACTCGTGACCAGTCGAGTTAATCCATGTCAGGTAGAGATAGTTATCTACCTCAGTACAATGGAAGTTGGTCGCTCAATTTCATAGATTGGTTGAGGTTAGACATTAACATCGTTGGATACCGGTTCAATGGTTGACTGGTTAAGTGCTCTGGCGCGTGACTGGTAGGTCCTGTGTTACACTCTCACGAGGCGGAATCATCGATTTGCATTGCTGAGGAGTCCCATACTATGACGAAACGGCCGTCTACTGCTTCCTGGTTTTCCATGGTGATCTACCTTCAATTGATTCATGATCTCACCTACAAAAATTACTAAAATCTCCACAAACCCCCCACCCATCTGAATAAATTCATTTAAAGAAATAACTTTTAAACTTACATTGAATAGGTACTTTATCACTTGGTAATTTAATAGTTTTTGATCCATTCGTTTCAGTATTATTTACAAAACATGTAAAATAACCATCATTATTAAATGGATCAAATTCACCAATACGTCTCCAATCCATTTCTAAACGACGTATTGGAGGGATATCACCTTTTCTAATAATAAATTTTTGTTCAGTTGAAGTAATTGCATGCTTTAAAAAGAAAAAAAAACAATCAAATAAAGCATAATTGATCATATTGATATAGAGACTTTTTTGTAACAAACAAGACTTATATTACTAATTTCAGTAGTTGAGATCATGAGTCAGTTGAAGCTAGATCACCATGGGAAACCTGGAAGCACTGGACGGCCGTTTCGTCGTAGTATGCGACTCCTCAGTAGTGCGCATCCACGATCCCGCCTCACGAGATTCGAACCCAGAACCTATCAGTCTGGCGCATGAGCGCTTAACCTCTACAACCACTGAGCTGACAACTAACGGTTTTAACGAAACGGTCGTTCAGTGCTTTCAATTGACTTATGATTTCAATTGTAAACTTACTAAAATCTCCACAAAACCCGCTTCTTTTACTTATATTACTGTTAAATTGTGAATGATATATACATTAAAAGGTATTTTTAAAGTGTACTTCCAACAAATTACTTCGGTTTTTCTGTTTGTTTAACTTGGGTGTTTTTAAGATGTTAAAGAACAATGCTGCTAGTCTGTGAATCACTTCCATCGGTGAATGCAATCTAAGTGATCAATATAAGGCTGGTATATTAGTATTAGATAACTTGATTTCAAATATCTCTTTTGTTTTTCCTGTGAATCATATCCACTGTTATATATGTATAGTGACATGTAATGTTTAAAGGATCGAAATTCATTTCTCTTGAAGGCTATGATCTTTATCAATGTGGTATTGTCACAATACACTTGGTATTGTTTACTTGTATCTTTCCATTTTTGTTTAGGACTGCAATTGATCAGTCTCTTATTGATATTTGTTCATGGTGGACAGATTCGCTCGATATTGCCTGAAGTCATAAGCTTTATATGCAAAGATGGATAATGGCTAGCAGTAGATTCCAGAACACGTTTTTCATACTATTCGAGACAGGATTCCACTGCTAGTCAATATTCACCTTTGTTTATAATGTCAAAATACGTTTGAATTTAACTATATGCCTGGTGTTTTGGATTGGTTGAAGTTAGATATTAACACCATTGGATGCCGGCTGAGTGGTCTATCGGCTAAGTGTTCTAGTGCGGGACTAGTAGGTCCTGGGTTCAAATCTCGTGAGTGCGGGATCGTGGGTGTGCACTGCTGAGGTGTCCCATGATTGGACGAAACGGCTGTCCATGATTGTCTAGCTTCAATTGATTCGTGATTTCAACTATGAAAATAATATTTACTTTGCATTAGATTCCTCATCCATTATCCAATTCTTATACCACCCTTTCACTCACACATTTCCACTCATTTGTTTCTTTTAAATTATATGAACTCTCCAAATTCCATTCAATGATTACGTAACCCACCCTACTTGTTTTTAATTCCATGAATCATTTATTACCTCTAAAATTATCACACAATTTATCTTATCTGTCTTTAAGAGTCCACTCAACTATTACACCACCCACCCTTTATGTTTCCTTCATTCTAACACCTAATAACCTCTGACCTTTTCCTGCACATCTATATGGATATATGAAGTTATCATTGATAACCTTTTGTCATTCCAATCCTTTACTTTCACTTATGTTCTACACTATTTATTACTCCAATGCTAAAATTCTAATACACATTAGATTGTAAGCAGTTGATGAGAAACCATGTTTTATAATGAATTCATATTATTCTGCATCCATTATTGTTGTGACTAGTTAACTGGATGTAATTAAATCTCAGAATTAATGTCCATTTCAAGACTTGGACCCAGTACCTTTGGCTTCAAACTTCATACACTTAGTTACCTAGTCCACATAGCTACTAGTTTGTACAATCAGGTGAATTGAAATTCATGTTTTTTGTCGGTTCTTGATGATGTTGTTCAGAGGAACCATGAAAGCTTCACAACCAAATCTTCCTAGGTCAGAGATAACAACAACTCCAGCATCATGAGATATGAATATCTTATGTTCCATCTTAGAATTTCTCCAGGTAACAAAAGAATTTGTGTAAGAAATTGTTTATCACAAGGGGATTTTGTGGAGATTTTAGTAATTTTATCTAGTTAAGATCATGAATGGGACTCCTCAGTGGCAGTGGGCATCCACGATCCCGCCTCATGATCTTAACTATATAAAATTACTAAAATCTTCACAAGACCCTTTTTTTGATAATGATCATATGCTCACTAGTGACTGGCTCCATGAGGTAATTCCTGGCCGTCTAGTGCTTCCAGATGGTCGAGCTTCAATTGACTCATGATCTTAACTATATATAATTCCAAACTTAATCATCTAAAAAGAAAATCTATGTCTTACAGATATCATTTCTTGACTCATTGATGATGAAGTAAGATTAACTGATGAATCATATTCAGGATTCAAATCCATACAAACCAATCTTGTTGGAAATGTTGAATCTGGATTATCATAAATTGGTTTAAGTATGATTCTTGGATCCGGTGATGCTGAATTCCATAAAAATAAAAATAAAACGAGCAAAGTAAACGATATGGTAAAAACGTCATTAACTCTCAGTGCATGAAGAAAGTAACAACTGAAAAGAACTGGAAAGGATTGTCCAGGACAGGATTGGATGGATAATGCTGGTGTGAAGCCTATGCTCCTTTACGAGGGATAACAGGCGTCAGTAAGTGAGTAAGTAAGTAACATGTACAAAGTGGTAACCTTAGTTTATAGAGATGATATATCAACGAAAATATCTCCTTTTTTTAAGTATATCAAGAGTCAGAATGAGATCTGTCGATACTGAAAGGATAATATATAATCAGAACAAATATCCACCTTTTGTGTAAATAAAAGATTTGAACTTATGTTATCTCTTGTCTATTTCATTAACTGATTCAGTTAATGAACAGTAGCTAACTGAGTACGACTGAGTTAAAGTTAAGAATCTGACTTCTGTTAAATCTTAAAAGAACTTATGAAAATCAGATGGTCGAAATAAAGTTCTGAATCGAATTTTAGTCAGTTTACATCATCTGGAAAGGAAGGCTCAGAACACAGTTGGATGGAGAATGCTGGTGAGCGGCCTATGCTCCTCGACGAGGAGTAACAGGCGTAAGTAAGTGAGTAAGTACATCATCTTTGAGAGGGAGTCGTACAGGTCATAAAGATAGGAATTTCAATACAGTAAAATAGAAGTTATATGATCTCTGTTGACGTATTCTTTTAACAAGCATTATACATTCAATAGTAATGCAGAATTCAACAGTTTAATCAAAATTGAAACCTGTTTGGTTACCTTTAGTTTTTAATCTATCAGAAGTCAGATACTTAAATAAGTTACATCCTGAAATTCGACAATAAGTATAGTAACGCTATGTCAGTGAATATAATGCGACAATTTGTGGTTATTTGCCAGATATCCAACATTCGATTGATTCTCATCGAAAGTTTTGGATCCAGTAATCTATTTACTAACCGAACCTTATTTCACCGATAAATTTAACCAATCAAGTTTGGGTAAATGAAAGTCTTTGTCAATATTGTGCCTACACAACCAAAGTGTTATACATTCATTCATTGTTGTAAGCCGAGCGTAAGCTGATATACACTTTTTACGCCAAAAGTATTTAGTAGAAGATGTATATGTGTTTATTAACAGATGTCTACGCAAGATACTTCAGATCCACTGACCAGACACTATCAACAACAAGCTACTCTGGGAGAGAACAAACCAGATTTCTGCGGAAGAAGAAATCAGGAAGAAGCACTTGTAGTGGATAGAGCACACATTGAGGCAAGCACCCAACTGCGTCACAAGAAAAGCCCTCACATTGAATCCTGAAGGCCAAAACAGGAGAGGAAGACCAAAGAACACATTACTTCGAGAAATGGAGACGGACGTGAGAAGAATAAACAAAAGTTGGATAGAACTAGAAAGGAAGGTCCAGGACAGATTGGGTTGGAATATGCTGGTCGGCGACCTATTCTCCATTGGGAGTAACAGGCGCAAGTTAGTTATTCTACTAATGAACATCCTGATTATCATAATTTCAGGATAAGTTTTTTGAATAAACCATACCATACTACTGATTTCCAAAGATGTTTTCAGCATATAATTAACAATGTCAAATGAATAAAATTTGATTACATAACTTACATATATTAAATTTAATTTCACCAGTTAAATTACTCTTCGGTATTGGTTTACATTGAAATCTTAAATATAAACCACTTGTTAATGGATAATTAACACGAAAATTTTCATCGGAAGTACGAATAACTAAATGATAAAAGATAAGAAGTAAAGTGTAAGCAATGAATATGGATCAGAATGGGGTTTTTGTGGATATTTCAGTATTTTCATAGTTGAAATCATGAGTCATTTGAATCTAGACCATCATGGAAAACGTAGAAGCACTGGATGGCCGTTTCGTCCTATTGCGGGACTCCTCAGCAGTGCGCAGTGCTCTGGCTCGAGATTGGTAGGTCCTGGATTCGAATGTCGGGAGGCGAGATAGAGGATGCGCACTGTTGAGGAGTCCCATAATTAGACGAAACGGCTGTCCAGTGCTTCCAAGTTTTCCATGGTGGTCTATCTTCAATTGACTCATGATTTCAACTATAAAAATTTATATGAAGTTTACATAGGCTTCCTTTCAAAGATACAATAGACCTGTTGCTGTAGTAATAATAATAAAAGTAATAACGAATCGAGAGGAAATCCTGGACCTATATTTCAAGTTAGTCGACATACTTTGATGAGGCATAACTGCAATCGTGAATGGATAATTTCTCCTAGTGTGATTTGAGGTCACTTGCTTTCTAGCTTAACACTCTGTGACGTAATCGTCGAGCTTTTTGATTCATACAGAAAAGTCACACACTATTGGACGCTCAAAGACAATCGTTGCTTACACTAAACCTACCCTGTTAATAATGACTTACTGATTCAGTGGTTTGATCTATATTGTTTTCCTTATGTTCTTTATTCTACTCTTATCTTCCAATTCATCCAGTTGATTCTTATTTTTCATATATACATTCCTGTTATGCCCCGATATGGATAATGAATGGGATCTATTTATGAACCAATACTGTGCATATTTTTTTTAATCGTATAATCGCTAAATAACTAAACTATTCAAAAGGCTATAACTAATCTGAAACGAGGAAGAGCAGTTGGTCCAGATGGATTGGCTCCATAGGTCTTTAATTATGGTGGCCCAATTTTATCGACTAGGTTGACTAATATTCTGGCTAAAATCTGGGAGTTGAATGTAATCTCATCCAACTGGTCACAATCACTTATAAACCCAGTATATGAGAAAGGGCCAAAATCATCCTGTGATAACAGTAGAGGGATTAGTCTGACTAACATAGCATCAAAAATACTAGCCTCAATAATTATCGGGCGCCTAACTAAGACTCGTGAACTCCAAACACGAGAAAATCAGGCTGGCTTCAGACCTGGTCGTGACTGCATCGACCACATATTAACTATTCATCAGGTTTTAGAGCACAGACATGTTTATCGGCGTCCGACAATGATAGTTTTCCTTGAATTGAAAGCAGCATTTGACTCTGTAGACCGAGAGATTCTGTGGCAGTGTCTGTCATTAAAAGATGTACCTGAGAAGTACATAAACCTTGTGAAAGCTCTTTACTCGAACACTACCAGTCGAGTGAGAGCTTATGGCGAACTGTCATCTGATTTTACAACCTTAAGTGGTGTCCGACAAGGTTGTCCACTATCCCCATTTTTGTCTAACTTCATTATAGACCTATTTCTCGTCGACTGAATTTTCAGGAATTGATCTCCTATCAGAGGGTCCACTAATCGACTTAGAATACTCAGATGACATAGTCATTTAATGTTTGAATTGTCATAACCTATTCATGTTGTGGTATGGGCTACTTATATCGAAATAAGTAGTATATAATGCTAGTCAATAATAGAATGTCTGGCAGTAGAAGCTCAATAAGGTCGAGGAGGAAAGAATGGGAACAGAAAGTACCCACTTGTACCCACTTGTGTTCTCGTTCACTACCATGTCGGTAGGTCATGTTGTCCGATACAATATAATAGCTCCAAATTGCCTATCAATCTTACATATTGTTTCAACTAACCGGGCGATTAAAGCACTGATTTTAAGTTTTTAAAGTGGAAAATAACTTACCTTTGTCAGTTATATCAGTGGTTTTGTTTAACTGATAATCAACAATTGTCCAAGTAGGATTTTCACAGTGTTTAGCATCAGGAGTAAAACCTCCAACTATAAAATCCCATGCTGGTGGTTCTTTTTCCTCTTGATCATCATCATCACCAACTTCGGATTCAATAGGTTCAGCTGCTTCAGCAAGACCTAATTCTGTTTTACTACCACTAGTCATTGGTTGAACACGTATTATTGTTTGAATACGTTTAACTTCAACACCATCTCGGTCACGAACAACAGTCCCTTCATAAATTCCTTCATGTTGTTCAGCAGCAGCCCAAATATTTAAATTAGTTTTATCTTGTGAAGTACCTTCAGGGAGTGTTGAATCAGAATCTAATGTCTTTACATCGTCATCTTTCTTTTCTGTTATCGTTTCAGGAAGTGGTCCAATTTTCTTCCATGTAACACTAATATCTTCTTTACCTGGTTTCGTTCTTACTTGAACTATATATGGTTGCATAAATGGAACAGTTACTTCAGCTGGTGGATTAATGATATCATCTGGGGTAACTAAAATCAACAAACAAGATATAAATACGAAATAAATTAGTTTTAATGTTTAAAAATGAGAATTACTTCGATGGAGATATATTGAATAAAATCAAAATCCGGAAATAGCTATACAAGGAGTAGAATCAATCACTACTATGCTGACAACCTACTTTAATATTTCATTGAAATCAATAACCGATCAATGTTAGACTATCATTGAAAACCTGGAACCGTTAGACAGCCGTTTTGTCTCAGTATAGAACACTTTAACAGTGTTCATCTACGATCTCACACGCAAGAGTCGAACCTAGGACCTTCGGTCTAGTGCATGGACGTTTAACCTCTAGGCTACTGAGCCAGCATTCGAAGATGTTAGTGTTCAACTTCAATAGATCCATTATCTCGCGCAACACTTCATTTATTGTCTGTAGTGGATAACTGTCTCACATCCGATACGGATGGGACCCCACTGGTCACGTCTTTTCATCAGAATATTTTATGAGATATTATGTAATAATATATCTACAACTGTCTTTTCAAGCATTCGCAAAATCCTGGCTACATTTAAAGTCAATCCACCTTATTCTTTATTATCAGAAGGGGTTTTTGTGGATATTATTGTAATTTTACTAGTTGAGATCATGAGTCAATTGAAGCTAGACCACCATGGAAAACCTGGAAGCACTGGAAAGCCATTTCGTTCTATCGTGGGACTCCTCAACAGTGCACATCCACGATCCCATCTCGCTAGGTTCGAACCGAAGACCTATCAGCCTTGCAAGCGAGCGCCTAATCTCTAGACCACTGAGCCATCCGACATTTGACGGTGTTAATGTCTAACTACAACCGATCCACCAAATTGAGCGACAAATCCACCGTTGTCTTTATTGAGTTACTGTCTCACAACAGAACTGGTTGAACTCCACTGGTCACTGCTTCTCACTAGAACTCCAGGAAATACCTATTAAGACTGACGGGTCCTGGGTTCGAATCTCGCTAGGCGGGATCGTGGGTGAGCACTGTTGAGGAGTCCCATGCTAGGAAGAAATGACCGTTCAGTGCTTCCAGGTTTTCAATGGTTGTCTGGCTTCAATTGACTCATGTTGTCAACTATTGAAATTATTCTCTAGTGTTAAACATTTCACTTTGTTTTTGGAATTATACAATGTGCCAATAACTCAAAATAACCATACTTATTAGTTTGTATGAAGGTAAAGAGAAAGCAACTTAATACAATGAGTTCATTTGATTACGTAATTAATGTCATCTGTGCTTCATTAAAATTTGTGAACAGAATCGATTTAAAATTTCTTCTCACTTTTTGTCTCACGACATTGAATTGAAGGTTTGTTATTATTATTTATTATTTTCTAATCTAATTGTAAATGCGAAGAGATGTAGTACTTTTTGTACACGGTTAGCAGTGAGACCTTACTTATTTACTTACTTACTTACTCTTGTTACCCCTCGTCGAAGAGCATAGGCCGCTCACCAGCATTCTCCATCCAACTCTGTTCTGGGCCTTCCTTTCCAGTTCTTTCCAGTTAATATTCATCCTTTTCATATCTACTTCTATTTCCCGGTGTAATGTGTTCTTTGGCCTTTCTCTTTTCCACTTCTCTTCAGGATTCCAAGTTAGGGATTGCCTTGTAATGCACATTGGTGATTTCCTTCATGTTTGTCCTATCCACTTCCAACGTGTTTTCTTAATTTCCTCTTCAGATGGAAGCTGGTTTGTCTTCTCCCACAGAAGGCTGATAATATCCGGCCAATGGATGTTGAGTATTTTGCGTAGACAACTGTTTATAAATACTTGTACCTTCTTGATGATGGATGTAGTAGTTCTCCACGTTTCAGCTCCAAACAATAGGACTGTCTTGACGTTCGTATTGAACATTGTCACTTTGAAGTTAGTTGACAGTTGTTTCAACTGATCTTGGTTACGATCAGTGAGACCTAGATCGAGCTGTTCATCCTATTTAGAACTCGACGCCAGGATATATAGGCATCATAGTAGTGATATTCACATTAAAACCTAGCACAATTTGCTTTAGATACCCAATGCGTTATCCATTGAGCTACCTATTCTCAATACTCATCAAGGTTCTCAACAGCTATGAAGGTACTAATAGTGGTTCTGTAGTTTCCTGTTATGGATATTCAGAAGTGCAGTTGACGGATTTTCTAAATTAAACTACTAACCACATACCAATTATACTAAATCTTGGGATATAGCGCAATATAGAAACAATTTACGTCGGTTACAAATATGGCAACAGAAACTAATCACTTGCGGTCCTCTGTTTATAAAAAGTATCTTTTTCAATTCATTGAATAAAGAACTTACTTTCGTCTGCTTCTGTAGCTATAATAACTGGTTCCATCATTCTTGTCCATTGAGGTGTATAAACAGGATCTTTACCTAAGAAATAACCTGTTATTGAATCATTTCCTGATTTAATTGTTTCATATGGTATTGGAAGTCGAACAATAAATGCTCCACGAGCAGTATCTGTAATTTCAGTTTTTGCATCAATAGGAGTTCCATTAATAGAATACCAAATTGTATGATGAGTATCTAAGATTTCAGGCTAAAATAAAATAAATAACCGACAGAATATGGTCATAATAGTGATTTAAACAAGGTATAATATAATTCAGAAGAGGGTTTTGTAGAGATTTCAGTATTTTCAAAGTTGAAACCATGAGTCAATTGAAGCTAGACCATCATGGAAAACCTGGAAGCACTGGACAGCCATTTCGTCCCTATTATGGGACTCCTCAGCAGTACGGATGCGCGATCTACCGCATGTGTGATTCAAACTCGTAACCTCCATGACTCTACATACCGTCCCTCGTAGACAATCAAAGTGTCAACAATGATGAAAAGCAATCAGCACAGATGACAGTACTACTTAGATACTGTGAGGATACGATGTTTAGTGTTG
>NC_031496.1:33142054-33147676 GCF_000237925.1 Schistosoma mansoni
GGAGTCCCATAATAGGACGAAACGGCCATCCAGTGCTTACGGGTTTCCCATGGTGGTTTAGCTTCAATTGACTAATGGTTTCAACTTTGAACATATAATATTATTCTTTCTAAAAGATTCCTGAAATCTAGAGGTAAAACCTAGAACTTACTTTTACTTGACCACCAATTAATGTTATTTGAGAATTATCTGGATCTTTTTTTATTTCATAAACTGTTAAACTTGGTGGATCATGTATTGGTGGTATAGGTAATGGGAATTTTCGATTGATTTCATCATCTTCAGGTACATCAGGTAATGATACAGCATCTGTAAAAGATGAATAAGACAAAAGAAACATGAAATAATGAAATAGTCTATAATCAACAATATGAACTAGTATTGTAAGCAAAGATGGATAGTGGTTATCAATGGAATCCAGGATGCGCGTTTCGTCCTACTCGTGACTTGTCAGCAGGATGTGCCTGCATCACAGAGTTGATGTTCACTCTGAGGCTTGAACCCAGTACTATTCGCTTCCAACGTCATCGTGTTATCCACTTAGCTACTGAGTCCAAATAGGATGAAACGCACGTCAAACTGGATTCCACTGCTAGCCATCATCCATCTTTGCTTATAAAGCTTGAGAATTCAGGCAATATTGAGGCAGTCGATTCAGGATGCACATATGCCAACAAGAGACTGATCAATTGCACTCCTTAACAACAACAAGAAGATAAAAGTAAACAACATCAAGTGAATATATCAAATTCATTTATCTAGAAATAAAATAATTTTATTATCAGAAGGGTTATATGCTCTGGAGCGAGACTGGTAGGTCCTGGTTTCAAATCTCGCGAGGTGAGGTCGTGGATACGCACTACTGAGGAGTAAGTCTCATAATAGGACGAAACGGTCATCCAGTGCTTCCAGGTTTTCTCTGGTGATCTAGCTTCAATTGACTTACACTTTCAACTATGAAAATAATTTATTTATCACTTACTAGGATCAATAACTACAACATAAAATGTTTCATTCACTTCAGATCCAATTCCTTTAGCAATACATGTATATTCACCAGCATCTTCTTGTTTAGCAAATTTAATTTGTAATATAGTTTCTGATTGATATGTAGTCAAATTTACTCTATTATAATAATCAGGTTTAGCTAAATATTGTCGACTTATAATTGATTGACTAGAATATTCATTATTTGGGGTAATCCATTCATGGGTTACTAGACCACCACGATATGATGTAGCTTTACATAATAAATTGATTGGTTCACGTAATTTGACAATAATACGACGTGATTTAGTATCGATTGTAACAGCTGAAGGTAAAGAAAGAACATGAAAGAGATAACAAATGAGAAAGGGATACACAACAATCATTTGACAATTCATTCAAAAGGGTACTATTCATAAAACGTCATGTATTTGATGAACGTATTCGTTAGGTTCAAATGATTTGCTTCAATATTAAGTACTTCGTTAATCTTTCAAGTATCTTAATAACCCATTTTCAATTCCGCCTGTAGCTCCTCCCGAGGGCTACTGCCGGTCCCATGCTTAGATAAAGGAGGAGGGTTGAGCATAGGGTTAGCGAACTCATCCTGTAGAAAACCGACTCGCTAAAAAAACGCTAACAAGAAAAAATTACTCAACGTAAGTAATAATAAATCTTCGTAATTATAGAAGGCCCAAACTTTCATCTTTATCGATAAAATATTCGGAGAAGGGTAACATATATTTTAAAGAGCGTTTAATGTGTGATTAGGTTGGGAAGAGATTAGAATTCACACAGTTATATAATATACCCTTGTGGGCCAGGGTAATTTTACATTGGTTTTCAGGAGAACCAAACACCATCCAGACTTTCATGTGACAACCCAAACAGTACAACTCAATCCCGTTTAACAGGAGAGCCAGATACCGCCCTCTGGCTTAATTCAAGCAGTACAGCTCGATCCCGTTTAACAGGAGAGCCAGACACCGCTCTCTAGCCTAACCCGAGCAGTACAGCTCGATCCTGCCCCACAAGAGAAGCAGATAATATATGGGCTCAAACGTTACAATCTGAATAGTACAGCTCAATCCTGTGGCGCAACCACACAGGTACCAAGCACCCTGGTAGACCAAAGAGATTAGAATAGCCAAATGATAACATATGATTATATCATAGACAAAGTGACTAGCCTTGAGGATACTACAGAGTGTAAACGTTTTGATTGGATTTCACGGACTAATCGTTATTTATGAATGATGACTTGAAATCTCTAACAGTGATAGAGATGTATTTATACAGATTCTTCTTCTGAAGCCTTGGTTTTGTTCACACTTTCCAAATTATGTAACGTTTTGAGGTTAATCGGTGCTAATATCTTGAATGGCTCAATTTATATATAGTTGAATTTAATTGAACTACGTAAATCATTAATAAGGACTAGACAATAATGGAAATAAGCAGAGATGGATAGTGGCTAGCAGTGGAATCCAGGACGCGCGTTTCGTCCTATTTGGGACTCGTCAGCTGGATGTACCTGCATCTTGGAGTTGATGTTCTTTCTGGGACTCGAACCCAGTACCATTCGCTTCAAACGCCATCGCGTTATCCACTCGGCCACTGAGTCCTGATAACCACTTGCTTGTGCGATGGGGTGAAGTTTAAATTCATTTAGTATTACTTGTTTGAATCTTCCCATCGATTTGTTTGGACTGCAACTGGTCAGTCTCTAATTGGCATATGTGCATACTGTGTGTATTGCCTCAATATAGCCTTAATTCACAAGCATGGTAAGCAGAGATGGATAGTGGCTAGTAGGTTCGAGTCCCAGAAAAAAACATCAACTCTGAGATGCAGGTACATCCAGCTGACCAGTCCCAAATAGGACGAAACGCGCGTCCTGGATTCCACACTAATCGATACGGGTTCGAATCCGATATGATATTACTGTTTCTTAAAGATTGAAGATACACCACTGATGACGAATACTTTCTAGGACAAAAGCTAAATTAAAGGCTACGTACGAATCTTCTTCAACCACTTTACACCATTAAGTGATTAAAAAGACAAAGTAATTTGATTTTGTTTCTAGATTACAAATTAACTACATAGTGGTACTTTAATGTCATTCTCTAAAGTATGTCAAACCTTCAGTTTCTAACTTCGTTATTCCTTCAAATTTATATCATGAAAAGTCTTGAAATAGTGTAATGACATTTTCTTCTTTAAATTACATTCATCTTATCCTTCTACAAGATAACGGAAGGAGTTATAATGATGATAGTGTTTACTTGATCTGCAATTTGGACACTTAGGACTGGATATAAATGACTAATGTGTTAACCAACATACTGCTGAAGAGTTCCATACTAGGATGAAACAGCCATCCAATGTGTCCAGGTTTCCAATGACGGTCTAACATTGCTCACCAATGATTAACTTCGAGAAGTAATTCTATAAGTTCTAATAAGAAGCCATGACCAGTAGAGTTAAACTATGTCGGCTGTGAGGCAGAGCGAGACTATAATTTATGGAAGACCTTCGAACGAGTCTTAAGTGACCTTGAGAAATGTTAGCCAATAAGTAAAGTCAGTATAGAGTAAAAGTATCTTATACAAAACCAATTAATTAATATGAATACACTTCTTTTATATGGTCCAAAAACTTATCAAGGTTAGAAAAAGATTCCAAAGTCATAATTCATAAGGCAGAGGAACTCATCCATATGGCTCCATAATAGTTGGTCTCTGAAGCCATGATAATTTCACAAAAACCCTCTCAGCCTCGACCACATAGCTTCATTTTTGTTTGTGTGTACTCCCCTTGTGTAAGTTTATCAATTTTATTATGGATATGTTCCTACAATACTCATACCACTGAACAACCGAAGCTTCAGTAACATCTGTGATTATTGCAGCCAATGTTACTGATGCTTTTATCTTACAGTTGGAAGCAATTATTATATTACGTCTTAGTCTCAATCTGGATAGAGCAATAAAGGTTCCTATTCTAGCAAACGTCTTCCTTCAACATATATTACATCGAAGGACAACATCACGGTAGTCTGCATAAGGTCTACAAGTCATTTAATTACTCGTAATTACAAATACAAGAACTTCCTAGTAGTTTCATTTGTTGTAGCCGCTTAATTGTCAAGTCTTCTCTAAAATTCACTGTGAACCGATCGTACATGAGCATCAGGTACTGAAATTGGCGCCGTGACCTTGAAATCCCCCAGACTTTTCTGATTGACTCGTCCATAAATTATAGTCTCGTCGTGAGGCGGTCACCCATCAAAGAATATCATTATTTATATTGAATTATATGCATTATCAACTAACCTTTTTGACATGAATCTAAACGTTTCCCAGTGTATATATCATAAATATATTCACCTTCAGAACATCTTAAAATTAGAAAGAAAAGAAAGATATCAAATACAAATGTATCACAAGGGGGTTTTGTGGAGATTTTAGTAATTTTATATAGTTATGACCATTAGTCAATTGAAGCTAGACAACCATGGAAAACGTCAAAGCGCTGGACGGCCGTTTCGTCCCATTTTGAGACTCCTCAGCGGCAGTGCGCATCCACGAACCCGCCTCTCGAGCGAGATCCGAACTCAGGACCTACCTGTCTCTACTTGATATGGATTAGCTCCACTGGTCACGACTTCCCAATAGAACTCCAGGAATTACCTCATGGAGCCAGTCACTAGTGAGCATATGATCATTATCACAAGGGGTGTTTGTGGAGATTTTAGTATTTCAATTGACTCATGATCTTAACTATATAAAAGTACAAATGTAATTTACAATTGATAATCATATCTAATCACCATGGTTAATATTAATCCCATGAGTAAGAGCCAATATAGATAATTGAATAGAAATACATGGGAAATGTTAGGCTTAGGCTTCATATTGTTTAATATTAGTCAATAAGGTATATCTGCAAAGATAATGTCAAAAATCTTTTACATATTATTTCACTCCATATACCCCCGCCTTTAGCTATTCTAGAGCTACTGTCGGTCCCAAACCCAGGTAAAAATGTAGGGTTGGGCATGGGGTTAGCGACCCCATCTCGTAGAACAACCAACTCGCTAAAAAACGCTAACCAGAAAAAAATAGTTCAAATAATTTAAAATCTGTTCTCCAAATTCAAGGAAGAATTATGACGCCTCATGATGAAAGCCGAAATTTGATAGGAAATGGTGACCTTTGTATTTCACAAATGTTGAGATTCATAAACGATAACAGTAGCTGATTGACATGTTAGGTCTTGAATGAACTGAAGATGAAACTGTAAATTTCAAAGTAAAAATCTTTAGGTAATTTACTCGTCTCAAGACCTAATAGTTCTGATTGTGATCTAAAGTAGATTATCGGGTGAGAATTATTATAGAGTTGTATACTTGATAAAAACAGTTGTCTTCTACTCTTTGGTTTTTAGTGGTACCCAGAATGAAGTCAATTCATAATGAACATCATCAATACAAACAAAAGAAAGATTATTGATGAAATGATGAGTCGATTGAAGCTAGACCACCATGGAAAACCTGAAAGCACTTGGCGGTCGTTTCGTCCTATTGTGGGATGCGCACTACTGAGGAGTCCCACAATAGGATGAAACGAT